>NW_017194864.1:0-9152 GCF_001704415.2 Capra hircus
GTGAAAGTGGACACCCTTCTTGTTCCTGACTTTAGGGGAATGCTTTCAATTTTTCACCATTGAGGATAATGTTTGCTGTGGGTTTGTCATATATTGCTTTTATTATGTTGAGGGTATGTTCTTCTATTCCTGCTTTCTGGAGAGTTTTTATCATAAATGGATGTTGAATTTTGTCAAAGGCTTTCTCTGCATCTATTGAGATAATCATATGGTTTATTTTTCAATTTGTTAATGTGGTGAATTACATTGATTGATTTGCGGATATTGAAGAATCCTTGCATCCCTGGGATAAAGCCACTTGGTCATGGTGTATGATCTTTTTTAATGTGTTGTTGGATTCTGATTGCTAGAATTTTGTTGAGAATTTTTGCATCTATGTTCATCAGTGATATTGGCCTGTAGTTTTTCCTTTTTTGTGACATCTTTGTCAGGTTTTGGTATTAGGGTGATGGTGGCCTCATAGAATGAGTTTGGAAGTTTACCTTCCTCTGCAATTTTCTGGAAGAGTTTGAGGAGGATAGGTGTTAGCTCTTCTCGAAATTTTTGGTAGAATTCAGCTGTGAAGCCGTCTGGACCTGGGCTTTTGTTTGCTGGAAGATTTCTGATTACCATTTCAATTTCTGTGCTTGTGATGGGTCTGTTAAGATTTTTCTATTTCTTCCTGGTTCAGTTTTTGGAAAATTGTACTTTTCTAAGAATTTGTCCATTTCTTCCACGTTGTCCCATTTTATTGGCAATACAAGCTTGCTGATAGTAGTCTCTTATGATCCTTTGTATTTCTGTGTTGTCTGTTAGTGATCTCTCCATTTTCATTTCTAATTTTATTGATTGATTTTTCTCTCTTTGCTTCTTGATGAGTCTGGCTAATGGTTTGGTCAATTTTTATTTATCCTTTCAAAGAACCAGCTTTTGGCTTTGTTAATTTTTGCTATGGTCTCTTTTGTTTCTTTTGCATTTATTTCTGCCCTAATTTTTAAGATTTCTTTCCTTCTACTAACTCTGGGGTTCCAACTCTTCCTTTTCTAGTTGCTTTAGTTGCAGAGTTAGGTTATTCATTTGACTTTTTTCTTGTTTCTTGAGGTATGCCTGTATTGCTATGAACTTTCCTCTTAGCACTGCTTTTATAGTGTCCCACAGGTTTTGGGTTGTTGTGTTTTCATTTTCATTAGTTTCTATGCATATTTTGATTTCTTTTTTGATTTCTTCTGTGATTTGTTGGTTATTCAGAAGTGTGTTGTTCAACCTCCATATGTTGGAATTTTTAATAGTTTTTCTCCTGTAATTGAGATCTAATCTTAATGCATTATGGTCAGAAAAGATGCTTGGAATGATTTTCGATTTTTTTGAATTTATCAAGTTTAGATTTTATGGCCCAGGATGTGATCTATCCTGGAGAAGGTTCCATGAGCACTTGAAAAAAAGTGAATTCATTGTTTTGGGGTGAAATGTCCTATAGATATCAATTAGGTCTAACTGATCTAATGTATCATTTAAAGTTTGCGTTTCTTTGTTAATTTTCTGTTTAGTTGATCTGTCCATAGGTGTGAGTGGGGTATTAAAGTCTCCCACTATTATTGTGTTATTGTTGATTTCCCCTTTCATACTTGTTAGCATTTGTCTTACATATTGCGGGGCTCCTATATTTGGGGCATATATATTTTAATTGTTATATCTTCTTCTTGGATTGTTCCTTTGATCATTATGTAGTGGCCTTCTTTGTCTCTTTTCACAGCCTTTGTTTTAAAGTCTATTTTATCGGATATGAGTATTGCCACTCCTGCTTTCTTTTGGTCTCTATTTGCGTGGTATATCTTTTTCCAGCCCTTCACTTTCAGTCTGTATGTGTCCCTTGTTTTGAGGTGGGTCTCTTGTAAGCAGCATATAGAGGGGTCTTGTTTTTGTATCCATTCGGCCAGTCTCTGTCTTTTGGTTGGGGCGTTCAACCCATTTACGTTTAAGGTAATTATTGATAAGTGTGATCCCGTTACCATTTACTTTATTGTTTTGGGTTCGAGTTTATACACCCTTTTCGTGTTTCCTGTCTAGAGAATATCCTTTAGAATTTGTTGGAGAGCTGGTTTGGTGGTGCTGAATTCTCTCAGCTTTTGCTTGTCTGTAAAGCTTTTGATTTCTCCTTCGTATTTGAATGAGATCCTTGCTGGGTACAGTATTCTGGGCTGTAGGTTATTGTTTGTCTATTTCATATATAGCAGTAGAGAAGACAACAGTTTAGATATGCAAAACAGCCTTACTCTTGCTTACTGTGTTTTTCCGGAAAACCTTTCATAACTAGCTCCCTGCTCCCAACATCTTTTGTTTTTAGCTGGAGACGGTACTTAATGTGGAAGCTTGGATCTTTTCCTGCAGTTACTCAGTTTTCCTGGGTCTCTCCTGTGTATATAGGTGATATTGTTGTTGTTTTAATTGCTAAGTCGTGTCTGACTCTTTTGTGAACCCCATGGACTGTAAAACCACCAGGCTCCTCTGTCCATAGGATTTCCCAGGCAAGATTACTGGGGTGGGTTGCCATTTCCTTCTCCAGGGGATCTTCCTGACCCAGGGATCGAACCCATGTCTCCTGCATTGGCAGGCAGATTCTTTACCACCAAGCCACCAGGGAAGCCCATATAGGAGGCATACATGTTATTAAACTTCTGTTTGCTTTCTCCTGTTAGTCTGTCATGGGGTCTCAGCCAAGAACCTAGAAGAGGGAAAATTATTTCTCCTCCCCTACAAAGTATAGAGGAAACACAGGAGATCCCTTAGTGGTAAGAATGCATTTTCCTTTCTAGGACTGCTTTGTCCTCCTATACCCAATCTCCCTCCTCTAACAAGGACTCCTTTCCTCTTAACTTCATGGTTCAAATTCTCAGACCAACTTGAAAAGGATTTGAAATGTTGTTCATTAGCTTTTTCCCCCCAATATATTTAAATCCCTGAAAGACTCTACTCAAGAGGAATTAGAGAGAAAATGAGTAGGCTGATACCTCAAGTAGGCAGATTTTGAACCCGTGCTTCAAAATTGTCATTCCATTTTACTATTTAGATGTTCACCCAGATCAAAGACTATTTTATTGGCTTGGAATAGTTCTACTTTCCTGCCTCTTCAATTAAATAAAAAACTGTCATCAGCTGCAATGTCTTAATGGTGGGGAAGGCAGTAAGAGGAAACAATAGCATGCGTAATAGAATTCTATTTCCATCTCTTCTGGGACTCATTTCCTTCTAGTCTCTCACAGTTTTTCATTTTGTTGGGGGAACTCAAATATTCCTCTTGGTCTGAGGATTAGAACCCTTCTTCTTCGAAATGCAGATGCCCTATACTTATTAAACTTGAGCTCACAGTAGGAAGTTATGCATACTGAAGCCCAATTGCAGGGTACAGATAATAAGTGAAACTGGAGATCTAAGGATCACCATTTTAAACCATGCATTATGTCCTTCTAAATGCTGACTGATAACAGCAACAACAGTTCTATAATGGAGTGTCTACATTGACACTGTAGATAGCAAAAGTTTGGAGCAAAATGTTAGATGCCCACTTTTCTTCTCTTATACATTCTATAGTTGCCATCCAGATAAGAACACAATTTATTTCTTTGTTTAAATGTATAGCTTTATGATATGTGAATGTATTTGCAAATGTATATGTTTGGTTCTGTTTTTATACCTTTTCATAAATGAAATGATACTTAGGCCCCTTCTGTCTTTTTTATTAGCTCAGTAAAGTTATGGAGATATAACCATATTAATTCATACACCTCTAATTCATACATTTTACTACTCTATTATACTTAAACAATCTAAATTATACAAATGTAATTATATAAATGTAATGCAAATTATATTTTCATTTTATTAGCAGTGTTTCACTGAGTCTGTATTAGTAACAATCTGCACAGGAATCAGATGGCTAACAAACTTAGCACATTGATAGAGTTTAATAAAGGGGCTATTTTTCAAAAGTGTGATAGGGTTTCAGCAAACCAGCAATCAATAGTGCAATAGTGGATTGCTCCTCCCAACCCTGGAGATCTGAAGGGAGAGAAAGCAGTTACAGAAATCTGGAGAAGGTACAGAATAGACACAGAGAAAGTATAGGGAGAGGACTGCCTGAAGAGAATTGTGCTCTCCACAGAGGTGAAAGGCAGCCAATTCACGATGACCTCTCAGGGAGGTGATTCTGGAACAAATGCACAGACCTCACCTCCTTCAAGCCTCTCAGAGTCTTCTAGAGCCCCCCTTGGCTGGAAGGCAAGGGGGCCAAGTGATGATGTCTAAACTGAAGGGTTAATAGGGTAGCAGAGATGTGCCTGCAAACGGGTCTCTCTGCTTGGGCTGAGCGTCCTTGCCTACGAGGCGTTCTGCCAAAGAGTCTGGCACAGCCTTGAGTTTAATGGTCCCTTGCAAACGAGGGAGCATTCCCTTCTTGAGATAAGAAGGAGAGGGGGCTTTGGGCAGACTCTGCAGTAGACAGAGATTCACTCCCTTTGCTGTACGATAACATGTATGCACCTGCACTGTACTGAAAAGGCTTATTCATACAGTATGGGAATTCTGCCTAGGGGGCTTTATAATAATAAACGGCAATTAGTTTTTTGCCCAGTTCTGTTCCTCTGGCGAGAGTGGTGTCCTGTCTGTCTCTTGTGTGTCTCGTATGTTCTGTGTCATTTCTCTTGTAATCACCAGTAATCTACACAAACTGATCCCATCCAACTCCCAGAGTAAATGTGGCTACTGGGCTGTGAACTTTCTTGTGTTTGTCTCCTGGAGCAGAAAGGTAAGAATTTGTAGAGTACATGCCTAGGAGTTGGTCAGTTGTGTCATCATTATCTGTACTATCACAATTGCTTGCTAATGCCATGTCATTTTTTTAAATGTTTGTATGATTGTGCCATCCATGCAGCAGTGTATAATTCCTCTTGTCATCCATTCTTAATGTCACTTAATTTCTCAGACTTTTCTTTATTCTTAAAAAGTCTGAGCAGCTTTTATTTTATTTTCTTGATCTCTGTGAGATTTTTTTCTTCTGAAAACTATTGTTCGTGAGGTTTTGGAGGGTCTGCTTTTTTTCTTATTGTTTATCTGCCTTTTGATAGATGATAGATAAGTAGACAGCTATTTGTTTATCAGTTATACAAATTGGAAATGACTTTCTCCAAGTATGTACCCTGAATTTTCATTTCTCCTCCAGTGTCTCTTGTTAATCAAATGTTTTTTAGTTTTCAGATTACAATTTTTTTCTTATGGCTATGCATTTTAGTCCTGTTTAAGAAATTTTTCCCTACCAGGGTTCATAAATTAGTTATCTATACTGTCCTCTAAAAGTTTTAATTTTTTATTTTTATAATGATTTAATCCAACTCAATGTTTATAGTAGTATAAGGGTAAGGATCTAATTTGCTTTTCCTTGTAGATTACAAGTTGTCTCAGTGCCTTGTTTGAATAATCCACTGTTGCCCAATTTCTGCATTTTCCAATCTTTGGGATCAGGTTGTATATCACAGACCCAGGGATCAAACCCGGGTCTCCCACATTGCAGGCAGATGCTTTACCCTCTGAGCCACCAGAGGAGCCAGTATATATCACAGTACCAAATCTATATACCTTAATTAACACTGCTTTTAATGTCCTGCTATCTGGTTGGGCCAAATCTTGGTTCTGTTCTTCTTCAGACTATTGTCCTTTGCTTTTACATAAGCATGGTAGAATCAGTTTATACATTACCATGAGGATCACTATTAGGAATCTGATTAAAAGGATTGAGATATAAAGATAATTTAGGTGTGTATTTAGATCTTAACTATATTGAACAGCTTTCTTGAGGTATAACATTCACACATGTGTGTTGAGTATTTTTTAATATTCATTACTTTCATTTTATCCATAGGTTATTTGAAAGTTTGTGTTTTGAATCTCCAGGGATATGGATATTTAACATTATTTTTATTAATTTAAAATTATAGTCAAAGAATATTATCTGTGTTATAGCATTTCCTTGAACTTTGATGAAACTTGCTTTATGACCTAATACATGATCAGTTTCCTTAAGTATTTCATGTGTTTTTTGAAGAGAAATTAGAATAAAAATTTTTGGTTTAGCACCCCATATATCACAGATAAAACTTGTTTGTCTCTTTTATTTTTACTGATTGATCTTTATACCTTTAATCTATATATTAATGAGAGAAGTGTTTTAAAATCTTCCACTTTGTCAATGTATATGTGTATGTCTCCTTTTATTTCTGTAATTTTTTGGTGTAGTTGTTTTAATACTTGTATTATACACACAAATCTAAACTTTGCATGTCTTCTGGTGAATTGAAATTTTTATCATATGACCAGATCCTCTTTATTTCAAGTAATACATACTTTTTTTGTGTGTTTGTTGAGTCTATTTTGTTTGTTATTAGTTTATCTATACCAACTTTTTTGTTGTTGTATTTGCCTGGTATATATGATTCCACTCTTTGATTTTCAAACTTCTGTATCTTAATGTTTTAGGTTTTTTGAGTTTGTCTTAAATTGAAATATACTTGACATACAACATTATATTAGTTTCAAGCATACAACATAATGACTTGATATTTATATATACTGAAAAATGATCACACAGTAAGTCTAGTTAACATCCATCACCATGTATAGTTACAGAATTATGTGTCCTAATGTTTGAGGGTCCCTTTTATAAAAACATATGCTAGATACTCGGGACTGAATTCTTTTACTTTTAATTGAATGAGTGCAATTGAATGAGTGCATGCATGCGTGCGTGCTAGGTTGCTTCAGTCGTGTCTAAACTCTTTGCCAACACTGGACTGCAGCCCACCAGGCTTCTATGTCCATGGGATTCTCCAGGCAAGAATACTGGAGTGAGTGCCATGCCATCCTCCAAGGGATCTTCCCAACACAGGGATCGAACCCACATCTCTTAAGTCTCCTGCATTGGCAGGAGCGTTCTTTACCACTAGCGCCACCTGAGAAGCCCTTTTAAAAATTGAATACATTTGTCCATATTTATGTATTATGATTATTTGCCTCAATTTAATTTGTTTTTGACTATAAATTATTATATATAATCCTTTAGTGTTTACCATAGATTTAAAAGATATCTGTATTTATTTATTTGGCTGCTCTAGGTCTTAGTTGTGGCCGTGGGATCTTTTAGTTACAACTTGGAAACTCTCAGTTGTGGCATGGAATTCTTAGTTCAGCATGTGGGATCTAGTTCCCTGGCTAGGGATCGAATCTGGGCCCCCTGCAATGGAGTGTAGAGTCTTAGCCACTGGATTGCCAGGGAAGTCCCTACCGTATACTTTAAGCACTCATATCAAGATAGGTAATTTCCTTGCTGCTGTGTTGCCATCCTCTTCTGTGTGACAGGCTTATTTCTCTTTAACATCACAAGGAGGAGGTAGCCCTCTTTTTAGACTCTCTGGCAAAGGCAAACCATAGCTTTTCTTCCTGTTTTGTAATCCTGATCAGAAAAAAAAAGCTCAGATTCACCTTGTTTCTGCAGTTACCCTTACCTCAAAAACTTACGTCAACACTGGTCTTCCACTTTTACCATTTCCACTTTATTTTGAAGTTGAAATGTTTTTTACCTTGCCAACTTGGGTATACATTTAATTAAGTTCATGTATTTCATTCATTTTTTTTTCTTTGCGGAGTTGATTTAGGGTATCTAACCCATCATATCACCAGGAACTGAAATCCCTTAGAAGATTTTTAAAACTCTTTGTGTTTGTGAGAATGGGGTCAAGATATGTTTAAATTTCAAACATAGTCTCTTCAGTGCATCTACAGCTCTATTTTGTATCAACTTTGAAATGTTAGCATTCACAAACTAAAATTTCTAAAAGATCTATTATAAAATATTTGCTTTAAGCTGGCCCAGGACTGTGCAAGGTAATATATTTCTGAATCCTTAAGAAACAGATTCTCCTGTTCAATTCTTCTTTGACTATGAATGCCCTTTCTGATTCCAGGGAGAATCAGAAAAATGAAAAATTTTGGAAGTTAGAATTCAGAAATTAAAAGTTGACAAATAAGAAGTAACAGCACCACAGGAACTACTGGAATTACCAAAGATAGCGTTCCTTGACAAAACTGAAAATCAAACCATGTGGCCTGAGGAGATTATAATAATGTATTTTGGACTGCCACTTGCTCAAACTGAAGATTTCTTTTGTAGATCTGCCAGTCTTTTTGTGATTAAGGTCACTTCATTGCTAATCCCCTTCTACTCCTGAGCAGGTAATAAGGATTTAGTGTAAACTTTGTGCTAGAATGATAGGAAGGTGACATTCCGTTCTAGTTAATATTAAATAATACAAAATGTATCCCATCCCAACTCCTATTAATTAGAATGACTGTTTCAACCTACAGGATTTTAAGTTCGAGACCTATATTCTTAGAGAAAGTAATTCTGTGTTGCTGAAGAATTTTTTGAAGTAAGATCTGCTGAAGTCCTGGAAATCAGTTCTAAAGGACAGGTAGTTGGTCGTGAAATCTAGCTGCTTTGTTGATTAACGAAACTGGTTGGCAACAAAGAGAGAAGATGCCAGAGATTTCTGTGCCCCATAAAAACTACTCATTAATCAACATTCTTATAAAATTGATTTTGACAAGAGTTTTCTTTTGCAGGTATTTTGGCACTTTCTGATGGTAGAGTATTAAATTGTAAAAGTATATATATATATATATTTTCACCTATCTCTAAGCTTCCTTTCCTGTCAAAGATAGATATTTACATGGAAGACTAATTTTCCTAAGGATAGATCAGTTCCATTATGGTATAAAGTGAGAAACTCAAATTCTTGTTTCATTTAGGGCACACAAGGATATGCAGAAGGCTTCTCAAGTTCCTTATAAAAATATTATAAAAAATTTAATTCAAAATAAGATATTTGAAAAATTCTATTAGTTTGTATATATAAAGAACTTGTGAAATAGCTAAAGGATTAGCAGCACAAAAAAATATATTAAATGTTTTAATAAAGATGGACCCTTAGCTTTACTGCATGTGAAAGTGTTAGTCGCTCGTCATTGCCGACTCTGTGACTCCATGGACTGTAGCCTGCCAGGATCCTCTGTCCATTGGGATTCTCCAGGCAAGACTACTGGAGTAGGTTGCCCTCCTCCAGGGAGAT
>NW_017194865.1:0-9152 GCF_001704415.2 Capra hircus
GGGAAAGCAAGTTCCTCTGGAATGGACTGACATCTGGGGGTCCCTTGGAATTGGGCACGACACTGGGGTTTCTCTCGCTTTTCCTGTTGAGAGCGCCTCCTCTTGAGATGCGGCGGGAATGGCGGGAATCCTTTCCCGATGAAGCAGAGAAAGGATCCCACCTCTCGAGCTAGGAGGCGGTAACGGGGCTCCTCTGGATGTGGGCGGGACGCTCGTGCTTCCTCTCGAGGGAGACGGGTTATCCGGGAACTTGAGTTGCAGGAAGGGTGTGAAGGACCCTTTGGAAGTTCCAGAGGGTAGGTGTGATTAGCCTCGAGACGCCTCAGCAGAAAGGAGCCTCACCTCGCCTGGAGGGGAGAACCTCCTGGATTTTCTCGAGTTGCTGCAGGTGCTCTCGACATACGACGGGTATCTCAGGGACCCGCTCTGGTGGCCTCAGGAAAGGCCAGTCCACAAGCGGCGTTGCTCGGGGCCTCTCGGGATGCCTCTCCCATCGATGCCGGGACCTAAGACCTTGTGTGGAGTCGGTGCCTGAACCTGAGGATTCCTCTCCAGTGCTGACATCGATCTTGGGTTACTTCTGGAGTCTCCCCAGGGGAGTCAGTCCTCGTCTCGAGTGGGGGCATGCACGTGCGCTTTCTCCCGAGCTGTAGCAGCAGTGTCACGCTTCCCTTCGCGTGGATCAAGGGATCTGTGGCTTTCCCTCGAGGTTTTCCCACGAGGCTTTCCCACGAGGCTTTCCACGGCTGACCACGTGTCACCGTTGTGTTAGTCGATCCTCGGCTTGAAAGTCGAGGCAGTGCAGGGAAAACAGGTTTCCCTGGAATGGACTGAGACATCTGGGGGACTCTGGGAATGGTGGCACGACCCTGGAGTTCCTCTCGCCTTTCCTGTGGAGAGCGCCTCCTCTTGAGATGCGAGGGAATGCCGGGAATTCTTTCCCGACCACGCAGTGAAAGGATCCCTCCTCTCGAGCCATGAGGCGGAAACGAGGCTCCTCTGGATGTGGCTGGACTCTCGTGCTTCCTCTCGAGTGGAGACGGGTATGTCGGGGAACTTCTTGAGTTGCAGCAAGGGTGTGAAGGACCCTTTGGAAGTTCCAGAGGTTAGGTCTGATTAGCCTGGGACGCCTCAGAGGAAATTGGCCTCATCTCCCTGGAGGGGAGAACCTCCTGCATTTTCTTGAGTTGGTGCAGATGTTCTCGCGTTACGACGGGGACCTCAGGGACCCGCTCTGGTGGCCTCAGGAAAGGCCAATCCCCATGCGAGTTGCTCGGCGGCCTCTCGGGATTCCTCTCCGACGATGCCGGGGCCTAAGGCCTTGTGTGGAGTCGGTGCCGGAACCTGAGGATTCTTCTCCAGTGCTGACATGGATCTTGGGGTACTTCTGGAGTCTCCCCAGGGGAGTCAGTCCTCGTCTCGAGTGGGCGCCTGCACGTGCGCTTTCCTCTCGAGCTGTAGCAGCAGTGTCACGCTTCCCTTCGCGTGGATCAAGGGATCTGTGGCTTTCCCTCGAGGCTTTCCCACGAGGCTTTCCCACGAGGCTTTCCCAAAGGGCTGTCCCACGTGCCACCGTGGTGTGATTCAATCCTCGGCTTGAAAGTCGAGGCAGTGCAGGGAAAACAGGTTTCCCTGGAATGGACTGAGACATCTGCGGGACTCTGGGAATGGTGGCATGACCCTGGAAATCCTCTCGGCTTTCCTGTGGAGAGCGCCTCCTCTTGAGATGCGACGGAAACACCGGGATTTCTTTCCCGACGACGCAGGAAAAGGATCCCTCTTCTCCAGCTAGGAGGCGGAAACGGGGCTGCTCTTGATTGGGCGGGACTCTCGTGCTTCCTCTTGAGTGGAGACGGGTATGTCGGGGAACTTCTTGAGTTGTAGCAAGGGTGTGAAGGCCCCTTTGTAAGTTCCAGAGGTTAGGTGTGATTAGCCTGGGGACGCCGCAGAGGAAATGGGCTTCATCTCGCCTGGAGGGCAGAACCTCCTGCATTTTCTCGAGTTGGTGCAGGTGTTCTCCCGTTATGACGCGGACCTCAGGGACCCGCTCTGGTGGCCTCAGGAAAGGCCAGTTCCCATGCAAGTTGCACGCGACCTCTCGGGATTCCTCTCCCGTCGGTGCCGGGGCCTAAGAAATTGTGTGGAGTCGGTGCCGGAACCTGAGGATTCCTCTCCAGGGCTGACATGGATCTTGGGGTACTTCTGGAGTCTCCCCAGGGGAGTCAGTCCTGGTCTCGAGTGTGGGCATGCAAGTCCGCTTTCCTCCCGAGCTGTAGCAGCAGTGTCACGCTTCCCTTCGCGTGGATCAAGGGTTCTGTGGCTTTCCCTCGAGGCTTTCCCACGAGACTTTCCCACGAGGCTTTCCCACTGGGCTGTCCCACGTGCCACCGACGTGTGAGTCGACCCTCGGCTTTAAAGTCGAGGCAGTGCAGGGAAAACAGGTTTCCCTGGAATGGACTGAGACATCTGGTGGACTCTGGGAATGGTGGCACGACCCGGGAGTTCCTCTTGCCTTTCCTGGTGGAGAGCGCCTCCTCTTGAGATGCGACGGGAACGCCGGGAATTCTTTCCCGACCACGCAGGGAAAGATCCCTCCTCTCGAACTATGAGACGGAAACGGGGCTCCTCTGGATGTGGGCGGGACTGTCGTGCTTCCTCTCGAGTGGAGACGGGTATGTCGGGCAACTTCTTGAGTTGCAGCAAGGGTGTGAAGGACCCTTTGGAAATTCAAGAGGTTAGGTGTGATTAGCGTCGAATCGCCTCAGCAGAAATGGGCCTAATCTCGCCTGGAAGGGAGAACCTCCTGGATTTTCTCGAGTTGCGGCTGGTGCTCTCGACTAACGACGGGGACCTCAGGGACCCGCTCTGGTGGCCTCAGGAAAGGCCAGTCCCCATGCGAGTTGCTCGGGGCCTCTCGGGATTCCTCTCCCTTCGATGCCGGGCCTTTAGACCTTGTTTGGAGTCGGTGCCGGAACCTGAGGATTCCTCTCCAGTGCTGACATGGATCCTGGGTACTTCTGGAGTCTCCCCAGGGGAGTCAGTCCACGTCTCGAGTGGGGGCATGCACGTGCGCTTTCCTCCCGAGCTGTAGCAGCATTGTCACCCTTCCCTTTGCGTGGATCAAGGGATCTGTGGCTTTTCCTCGACGCTTTCCCACGAGGCTTTCCCACGAGGCTTTCCCACAGGGCTGTCCCACGTGCCACCATGGTGTGAGTGGATCCTCGGCTTGAAAGTCGAGGCAGTGCAGGGAAAACAGGTTTCCCTGGAATGGACTGAGACATCTGGGGACTCTGGGAATGGTGGCACGACCCTGGAGTTCCTCTCGCCTTTCCTGTGGACAGCGCCTCCTCTTGAGATGCGACGGGAACGCCGGGAATTCTTTCCCGACCACGCAGAAAAGGATCCCTCCTCTCGAACTTGGAGGCGGAAAAGGGGCTCCTCTGGATGTGGCCGGGACTCTCGTGCTTCCTCTCGAGTGGAGACTGGTATGTTGTGGAACTTCTTGAGTTGCAGCAAGGGTGTGAAGGATCCTTTGGAATTCCAGAGGTTAGGTGTGTTTAGAGTCGAGACGCCTTAGCGGAAATGGGCCTCATCTCTCCTGGAGGGAGAATCTCCTGGATTTTTTCGAGTTGCGGTACTTGCTTTCGCCTTACGACGGGGAGCACTGGGACCCGCTCTGGTGGCCTCAGGAAAGGCCAGTCCCCATGCGAGTTGCTCGGGGCCTCTCGGGATTCCTCTCCCGTCGATGCCAGGGCCTAAGACCTTGTGTGGAGTCGGTGCCTGCCGGGGTCCAGCCCCAGTGGATCCAGGTAATTTGAAGGGTGGACGGCGTTGGCTTGGAAAGACTTGTTTGTTTATTAATGTAAGATTAGATTAAGAAACTATAGTGTAGTAAGAAGATTAAGTGGAGGAAGAGGGCTGAATAGCTTGGTTTACGTGGAAGGCCAATAAAATTCCAGACAAGGAATTTGCACCATCTACGTTGGGCCACCGGCGCCCGCTTGAATATCTAAGGGTGCCTCGCCTTAAGCTCCCTTTCGTGCGGGTCTTAACAGCCGGGGCAAGTAAGTAGACCTGGCGAGCCTCCGCGCCCCAGATGGAGATTCAGCCTGAAGTTAAAGTAAAGAGCAGAGAGAGGGAAGGGGAGAGAAGAAGAGAGAGAGAGAGACATGGGGGGAGCCAGAGTCCCAAGAAACCAGGCCGAGAGACTAGTTCGAGAAACTGGCCCCCATCCTTTATTGTTCAGAAGGCCTTTTATACTTTTGATAAAACACGGAGATCATTGGGTAACACAAAATTATGTAGCGTTCGCAACCCAGATTCTTTCCGTATATCATTTTGTATACAAAAGGTCTCAGGTGATTTACATTATCTTTTGGCCAAGAGGCTTGTTAACACTTTTTGGCTCTCTTCCTTAATGAATGATAATTTTGTTTCCCCTGAAGTGTTTTTTTTTTTTTTAATCTGCATCTCCTTAAAGCATTAAAGTTACATCTCTATAGAACAAAGGTGCAGTGGGATATAACAAAGAAGGTACTTAACTCAAAGATCTAATGTTGCTAATACCAGGTCTACTACTTGTTTTTCTATATACCAACTATATCTAAAAAAAAGGATATGAAAATTTGGCAGCAAGCATTGACCCAAAAAATGAAACCTTTAATCAGTCCTATTCTAAAGATTTTGACTCCTCGGAAGCTCCTACATTCCTAGGATGTTTTAAGCTTCCTGTGCCTCCTGCCTCAGGAGGCTTCAAACAATCACATGCGCAGCTGTACGAGTCCTGCAGGCAGGCTAGAAAGCCATCGGAGGGGTTTTTGGATTGAAACACTCTTTCAAATGCAGAAGACTAAAGCCCTGATTTGACTTTTTCCAGAAAATGTCAGAAGAGTGGAAAAGCAGAGCACAAAAGCCGGCAGATTTTTGTTGGGGTACGTGCTTAGGAATTTCCAGAGGGATCCCTGAAGTCTGAGCACGCCTTGCGTATGTCAGCTTCCTTCCTCATGACCTTGTCACGGGCGGGATTCCTCACACTGGCTCCCAGCATCTCACCCTGTTTTTTTTTAAATAATTAATTATTTATGTTTAAAATCAGGTGCAGTTCTGTCGCGAGATTCCGAATGCTCTGCCGAAGAATCTAGACAATACAGGGAAGAATGATTACGAGGAGCAAGATTATAAAGAGTAGACAGAATAGTCTTTCCAGAAATGAAGTTAGAGAAAGTGTGGAAAAAGTCATTGGCTTCTCCTGAGGTGGTAAAATCTAATCGGGAGTGTTCCAAGGTCTGAATCTGGTTATGCAGTTTCCCTAAGTCTAAACTAATATCTGAGCTGTTCCAAAACACCTAAAACTTGATTTTTTAACATATTGGGCATTTACACTTGTTGAGTCAATGACCGCTGCCATAGTAACAATAACAGTTATTGTAACACAGCAAGAACATAATTATCATATCAATAAGTTGTTACAGTTACAGGACATCTTTAAAACCACAAAAGAGCAGACATTACTTTGAGGAGTTAAACAAGATGAAAACATCCATGGTTGACAAGTCGCTACATTAGGTACGTTAAGTTTTCTGGAATCATTGGTGAAAAGAAGAACATAAGGAGAGGATAGACAAGCCAAAATAGAGTAAATAGAGTCATTTTCTGGTTGGAGTTTGCGCTGCAGCAGCTGTTAGTCCCGCCGGGATCTTGATGTTTCTTTTGCCTCTTCTGCCGGTGGGAGCAGCGGCCTTCACCCCGCCCTCTGACACTGGCGCTGTAACGGGGCTGCGAGTGCGGTGCACTGGGTTCCGTCAGTCAGGCTGGCCCCGCCCGCAGCTTTTGGTGCACGGCTGTTTCCCGCGGCGGTGGCGGCAGAGAAGTTCCCTTTTTCTTTTGTGGCGAATCAGTCTGTCCGGGATCCAAATTGACGAATCTGCACCCTGTGGAAAAAATATAAACACTTCCTCGACCCGCAGCAAATTCTGGGTCGGGATCTTTTTGTTATCTGGAGATCTTTTTGCTTTACCAATGGCTTTTTATTTTACTGTTCCAAACGAATCAGCATTTAACTTATTACAAAGAGAACATGTTGTAAAATCTGATGGGGGAAAACTATACTTAATTTCTCCTTTTTTAATTTTTGAATTAACAAAGCACGTGAGGGTAAATGATGCAAGATCTGATCACAAGAATTTCCTATAGCAATCTGCCAATCATCAAACATTTGAAAAGCATCAAGTTGTTTTTTGTTATATGGAATTACAATTTTTGATGGCTCTTTACTGAACAATTTAATAAATCAGTATGCTTGAATTAATCTTTTAAATTAATATGGCAGTAATTTTTTCTTAGGCAGAGGCCATTGTTCCACCAAGTTGGGATAAGATAAAACTATTTTTGGGGGGTCATTAGATGGAACCAATGGGCCTTCTTGTCACAAGCATCCTGTAGGTATACATTTTGTGGCAAGAATAATTTAATCTCCTTTTTTGGCAATATTAATCTTAATTAACTGATCATTTAAAGCCTCATTCACTTTAACGAAAGCCAACTGTGTCACACTAGTCAACTTTTTCTTAGAACTGGGATTAGGATTGTTTTTTTTTCAGCAATCAAACAAAAGGCTTTAAATCTACAAAAGTCAGTTTTAAATGTGGGCATATCCAATTAATATCAACTAATAATTTTTGGAAATCATTTAAAAGTTAGTAAACAATGCTCTCAGCAGCTTTAAAAGGACATTATCAGTTTTAAAACTTTTGGCAGACCCAAATATAAGAAAGTCCAAAGAAAAGCTTTTTTAATGATCTTTTTATAACCCAAATCTGGTCTATAGCCTTTTAGATGACAAGTAGCCATTTAATCTTTGCTTGAATACTTCCAGCAACGGGGAGCTCACTATTCACCAAGGTTTTAAACTCTCTCTCACCTCTTACTCTATAGCATTTTTATCCCTGCATACCACCTTTTCTAAATCCCACCAACTCCTTTTCAGTAGTATATGTTGGCCAGGAGCTGCGCTAGTCTCTCAGCAATCTAAGAAACGTCTTGTCTATTGTCTAACAGCCATGACATTTTATATCTTTAAAAAATCTTTTAAAGGCCAAGAAGCTGCAATTTTTTGCACCCAAAAAGCTAGATCTAGATCCTCTGGGGCTTTTTTTGTCTGGTTTTTCTGTCTGGTAATAAGGTAAAAGCAAAAGCTGTGCTATTTTTTAAATTTTAATTACACAGTTTTAGCAGGTGGCGATATCAAAACTTCAATTTTTTAGTATAATCAGAATTTACTACACAAGAACTACCGAAATTTTTTGAAAAGAAAGCAAGCTATGCCCCAGCACAAGTCTTACAATGTCCTCAGGAAGGGGACTAGCCACTGGAATCTGAGTCAGGAGCTATTATTATTAAGGTGGTGGAACTGAGGTCCAGGCCTGAGCTACCTGGGGTTGTTTGGTACGGCTTGTTATCTCTGTTTAGCAACATTTTGGCAAAAAATGTTCTATTTGGCCTCAAGAGAAACATTTTGCATTTGTAAAGTCCTTTTTATTACGAATATTTTTCTTTTTTTCCTGTTTTTCTTCCTTTTTCTTTTTTTTGTTGGGTGAGACCCCTCCTGAGGGGATTTTATGCAAGGAGGCAAGCTCTGTTTTAAAAGCTCTTTTGCTCAAAAATATTGTCACTATCGTTTTCAAACTTAAGCAATGTTCTGGGAGGCTTTGGATATAAAGTGGGGAGTTCTTAAGCCCTGGGGAGGCGCAAGCAGAGGTTGCAGTGGTCGCCTTAAATAAGACAACTCTTTTAAAGGTTTGGTTTGTGTAGAGGGGGAGGGGGCTCTCCAGGGCGCTCGGCCGCTGCGTCCTATAAGCACCCTCCTTCCTCGGGAGGAAGAGTACAGTCTCTCTCCTTTTGTTTGCCAATGGCAGAAAATATGATCTGCGTAATAGGTGGAGACCCACTACGATCCACTGCTATAGTCTCTCCCATAGGCTATCTAACTAACAGCCTCATGACGGGGGTCCAGAACATTTGTAATAATATTTTACAGAGCAAAAGCTTTTACAGGCCCATGCAAAGTATAATTAGTTTTTAGCTGTTTTATTACCTTTTATCCAAGTATCTAAATCTCTTTTCTGGAAACCAAGGACATTGGTCTCGTAACACGAGCCTTTTAATCTTAATTTGTCTTTTTTGTTTAACAGTTACAAAATTACTTGTATAAAGAGGTGTCATTGTTTTGAGTCATTGTTACCCGTGTCAGAAAATTAAGAGTTATAGAAAAGTCTGCCTTGACAAAAAGGTTTTACCTTAGCCAAGGGGGTTTTGTTTTAAACCCTAAGATAGCAGGTTTCTTTTCAACCTCTAGAGCACCAGGTTTCTCTTAAACCCTTGAACACTTCCCACTCGTCCTCACCCTGTCTATCCTACAGGGGGGTCCGTGGCACCCTGAGTGGGGTCCTAGCCGTCCCGAACACTCAACACTGGGGGAGTACCCGAAAGTACTCCGGGGGGAGTGATTAAGTCACTCGGGTCAGCAACAGAGAGTGCTCCGGGGGAGCTTTTGCTCGAGGAACCTACCTTTGAATAGCCTGTTCCGGGCACCACTTGCTGGGGTCCAGCCCCGGTGGATCCCAGGGAATTCGAAGGGTGGACGGCGTTGGCGGTGGAAAGACTTGTTTGTTTATTAATGTAAGATTAGATTAAGAAACTATAGTGTAGTAAGAAGATTAAGTGGAGGAAGAGGGCTGAATAGCTTGGTTTACGCGGAAGGCCAATAAAATTCCAGACAAGGAATTTGCACCATCTACGTTGGGCCACCGGCGCACGCTTGAATATCTAAGGGTGCCTCGCCTTAAGCTCCCTTTCGTGGCGGGTCTTACAGCCCGGGGCAAGTAAGTAGACCTGGCGAGGCCTCCGCGCCCCCAGATGGAGATTCAGCCTGAAGTTTAAAGTAAAAGAGCAGAGAGAGGGAAGGGGAGAGAAGAAAGAGAGAGAGAGAACATGGGGGAGCCAGAGTCCCAAGAAACCAGGCCGAGAGACTAGTTCGAGAAAACTGGCCCCCATCCTTTATTGTTCAGAAAGGCCTTTTATACTTTTGATAAAAACACGGAGATCAATTGGGTAACACAAAATTATGTAGCGTTCGCAACCCAGATTCTTTCCGT
>NW_017194866.1:0-9151 GCF_001704415.2 Capra hircus
CAAATCAAGAAGTTCCCGACATACCCCGTCTGCCACTAAGAGGAAGCACGATAGTCCGCCCACATCCAGAGGAGCCCCGTTTCCGCCTCATAGCTCGAGAGGAGGGATCCTTTCCCTTCGAGGTCGGGAAAGAATTCCCGCGTTCTCGTCGCATCTCAAGAGGAGGCGCTCTCCACAGGAAAGGCGAGAGGAACTCCAGGGACATGCCACCATTCTCCGAGTCCCCCAGATGTCTCAGTCCATTCCAGGGAAACCTGTTTCCCCCGCACTGACTCGACTTTCAAGCCGAGGATCGACTCACACCACTGTGGCACGTGGGACAGCCCTGTGGCAAAGCCTCGTGGGAAAGCCTCGTGGAAAGCCTCGAGGGAAAGCCACAGATACCTTGATCCACGAGATGGAAGCGCGACACTGCTGCTACCGCTCGGGATTAAAGCGCACGTGCATGACCCCACTCGAGCCGAGAACTGACGCAAGCTTGGGAGACTCCAGAAGTACGCCAAGATCCATGTCAGCACTGGAGAGGAATCCTCAGGTTCCGGTCCCGACTCCACACAAGGTCTTAGGCCCCGGCATCGACGGGAGAGGAATCCTGAGAGGCCCCCTAGCACCTCGCATGGGGACTGGCCTTTCCTGAGGTCACCAGAGCGGGTCCCTGATGTCTCCGTCGTAACTCGAGAGCACCTGACGCAACTCGAGAAAATCCAGGAGGTTCTCCCCTGCAGGCGAGATGAGGCCCGTTTCCACTGAGGTGTCTCGAGGCTAATCACACGTGAACTCTGGAACTTCAAAAGAGTCTTTCACAGTCATGCTGCAACTCAAGAAGTTCCCCGACATACCCGTCTCCACTCAAGAGGAAACACGAGGGTCCCGGCCACATCCAGAGGAGCTCCGTTTCCGGCTCGTAGCTCGAGATGAGGGATCCTTTCCCTACATGGTCGGGAAAGAATTCCCGGCATTCCCATCGCATCTCAAGAGGAGGCGCTCTCCAAAGGAAAGGGGAGAGGAACTGCAGGGTCGTGCCACCATTCCAAGACTCCCCAGATGTCTCAGTCCATTCCACAGGAACCTGTTTTCCCTGCACTGCCTCGGCTTTCACGCCGAGGATCGACTCACACCACGAGACACGTGGGACAGCCCTGTGGGAGAGCCTCGAGGGAAAGACTCGAGGGAAAGTCACAGATCCCTTGGTCCACGCAAGCAGAAGCATGACACTGCTGCTACAGCATGGGAGGAAAGGGCACACTCATGCCCCCACTCGAGACGAGGCCTGAATCCCTGGGGAGACTCCAGAGGTACCCCAAGATCCATGTCAGCACTGGAAAGGAATCCTCAGGTTCCGGCACCGACTGCACACAAGGTCTTAGGCCCCGACATCGAAGGGAGAGGAATCCCGAGAGGCCCCGAGAAACTCGCATGGGGACTGGCCTTTCCTGAGGCCACCAGAGCGGGTCCCTGAGGTCCCCGTCGTAAGTCGAGAGCACCTGCTGCAACTCGAGAAAATCCAGGAGGTTCTCCCCTCCAGGCCAGATGAGGCCCATTTCCGCTGAGGTGTTTCGAGGCTAATCACACCTAACCTCTGGAACTTCCAAAGGGTACTTCACACCCTTGCTGCAACTCAAGAAGTTCCCGACATACCCGGCTCCACTTGAGAGGAAGCACGAGAGTCCTGGCCACATCCAGAGGAGCCCCGTTTCCGCCTCCTAGCTCGAGAGGAGGGATCCTTTCCCTGCGTGGTCGGGAAAGAATTCCCGGCGTTCCCGTCGCATCTCAAGAGCAGGCGCTCTCCACAGGAAAGGCGAGAGGAACTCCAGGGTCGTGCCACCATTCCCAGAGACAACCAGATGTCTCCATCCATTCCAGGGAAACCTGATTTCCCTGCACTGCCTCGACTTTCAAGCCGAGGATCGACTCACACCACGGTGGCACGTGGGACACCCTGTGGGAAAGCCTCGTTAGAAAGCCTCGTGGGAAAGCCTCGTGGAAAGCCTCGAGGGAAAGCCACAGATCCCTTGATCCACGCGAAGGGCAGCGTGACACTGCTGCTACAGCTCGGGAGGAAAGCGCACGTGCATGCCCCCACTCGAGACGAGGACTGACTCCCCTGGGGAGACTCCAGAAGTACCCCAAGATCCATGTCAGCACTGGAGAGGAATCCTCAGGTTCCGGCAGCGACTCACACAAGGTCTTAGGCCGCGGCATCGATGGAGAGGAATCCCGAGAGGCCCCCGAGCAACTCGCATGGGGACTGGCCTTTCCTGAGGCCACCAGAGCGGGTCCCTGAGGTCCCCGTCGTAAGTCGAGAGCACCTGCCGCAACTCGAGAAAATCCAAGAGGTTCTCCCCTCCAGGCGAGACGAGGCCCATTTCCACTGTGGCGTCTCCAGGCTAATCACATCTAACATCTGGAACTTCCAAAGGGTCCTTTACAACCATGTTGCAACTCAAGCAGTTCCCCGACATACCTGTCTCGACTCGATAGGAAGCACGAGAGTCCCGTCCACATCCAGAGGAGCCCCGTTTCCGCCTCCTAGCTCGAGAGGAAGGATCCTTTCCCTGCATGGTCGGGAAAGAATTCCCGGCGTTTCCGTCACTTCTCAAGAGGAGGCGCTCTCCACAGGAAAGGCGAGAGAAACTCCAGGGTCGGGCCACCATTCCCAGAGTCCCCCAGATGTCTCATCCATTCCAGGGAAACCAGCATTCCCTGCATTGCCTCGACTTTCAAGCCGAGGATCGACTCACACCACGGTGGCACGTGGACAGCCCTGTGGGAAGCCTCATGGGAAAGCCTCGTGGGAAAGCCTCGAGGGAAAGCCCCTTATCTCTTGATCCATGCGAAGGCAAGCACGACACTGCTGCTTCAGCTCGGGAGGAAAGCGCACGTGCGTGCCCCCACTCGAGACGAGGACTGACTCTCCTGAGAGACTGCCAGACGTACCCCAAGATCCATGTCAGCACTGGAAAGGAATGCTGAGATTCCAGCACCTACTCCCACAAGGTCTTAGGCCACGGCATTGGACGGAGAGGAATCCAAGAGGCCCCCGAGCAACTCGCATGGCGACTGGCCTTTCCTGAGACCACAAGAGCGGGTTCCTGAGGTCCCCATCGTAAGTTGAGAGCACCTGCCGCAACTCGAGAAAATCCAGGAGTTCCCCCTCCAGGCGAGATGAGGCCCATTTCGCCTGAGGCGTCTCGAGGCTAATCACACCTAACTTCTGGAACTTCCAAGGGTCCTTCACACTCTTGCTGCAACTCAAGAAGTTCCGTGACATGCCCGTCTCCACTCGAGAGGACCACGAGAGTCCCGCCCTCATCCAGAGGAGCCCCGTTTCCGCGTCCTAGCTCGAGAGGAGGGATCCTTTCCCTGTGGTGGTCGGGAAAGAATTCCCGGCGTTTCGTCGCATCTCAAGAGGAGGCGCTCTCCACAGGAAAGGCGAGAGAACTCCAGGGTCGTGCCACATTCCCAGAGTCCCCCAGATGTCTCGTCCATTCCAGGGAAACCTGTTTTCCTGCACTGCCTCGACTTTCAAGCCGAGGATTGACTCACACCATGGTGGCACGTGGGACAGCCTGTGGGAAAGCCTCCTGGGCAAGCCTTGAGGGAAAGGCACAGATCCTTGATCCACGCGAAGGGAAGCGTGACACTGCTGCTACAACTCGAGAGGAAATCGCACGTGCATGCCCCAATACGAGACGAGGACTGACTCCCCTGGGGAGACTCAGAAATACCCTAAGATCCATGTCAGCACCGGAGAGGAAACCTCAGGTTCGGGCACCGACTCCACACAAGGTCTTAGGCCCGGCATCGACAGGAGAGGAATCCGAGATGCGTCGACCAATTCGCTGGGGACGGCCTTGCTGAGGCACCAGAGCGGGTCCCTGAGGTCACCATCATAAGTCGAGAGCACCTGCCGCACTCGAGAAAATCAGGAGGTTCTCCCCTCCGGAGAGATTAGGCCATTTCCGCAGCAGCGTCTCGAGGCTAATCACACCTAACCTCTGGACTTCCAAAGGTCCTTCACACCCTTGCTGCAATTCAAGAAGTTCCTCGACATACCCGTCTCCACTCGAGAGGAAGCACGAGAGTCCCACCCACATCCAGAGGAGCCCAGTTTCCACCTCCTAGCTCGAAGGAGGGATCCTTTCCCTGCGTGGTCGGAAAGAATTCCCTGTGTTCCGTCGCATCTCAAAAGAGGAGCTCTCCACAGGAAAGGCGAGAGGAACTCCAGGGTCCGTCCACCATTCCAGAGTCCCCCAGATGTCTCAGTCCATTCCAGGGAAACTGTTTTCCCTGCCATTGCCTCGACTTTCAAGCCGAGGATCGACTCACACCATGGTGGCACGTGGAGAGGCCTGTGGGAAGATTCATTGGAAAGCCTCGTGGGAAAGCCTCGAGGGAAAGCACAGATCCCTTGTTCCACGCGAAGGGAAGCGTGACATGCTGCTAGAGCTCGGGAGGAAAGCGCACGTGCATACCCAAACTCGAGACAGGACTGACTCCCCTGGGGAGACTCCAGAAGTACCCCAAGATCCATGTCAGCACTGGAGAGGAATCCTCAGGTTCCAGCACCGACTCCACACAAGGTCTTAGGCCCCGGCATCGTCGGGAGAGGAATCCCGAGAGGCCCCCGAGCAACTCGCATGGGGACTGGCCTTTCTAAGGCCACAGAGCGGGTCCCTATTGTGCCCTTTGTAAGTTGAGAGCACCTGCCGCAACTCGAGAAAATCCAGGAGGTTCTCACCTCAGGCGTGATGAGGCCCATTTCGCTGAGGCGTCTCGAGGCTAATCACACATAACTCTGAATTCCAAAGGTCCTTCCAACCCCTGCTGCAACTAAGAAGTTCCCAGATAAACCATCTCCACTCGAGAGGAAGCACGAGAGTCCCGCCACATCAGAGGAGCCCCGTTTCGCCCCTAGCTCGAGAGAGGGATCCTTTCCCTGCGTGGTCGGGAAAGAATTCCGGCGTTTCCGTCGCATCTCAAAGAGGCGCTCTCCACAGGAAAGGCGATAGGAACTCCAGGGTGTGGCCACCATTCCCAGAGTGCCCCAGATATCTCAGTCCATTCCAGGGAAACCTGTTTTCCCTGCACTGCCTCGACTTTCAAGCCGAGGATCGACTCACACCACGGTGGCACGTGGGACAGCCCTGTGGGAAAGCTCGTGTGAAAGCCTCATGGGAAAGCCCCGAGGAAAGCACTGATCCCTTGATCCTCGGAAGGGAAGCGTGACACTGCTGCTGCAATTCGGGAGAAGCCACGTGCATGCCCCTACTGAGACGAGGACTGACTCCCTGGGGAGACTCCGGAGGTACCCCAAGATCCATGTCAGCACTGGAGAGTAATCCTCACGTTCCGGCTCCGACTCCACACAAGGTCTTAAGCCCCGCATGAACGGCAGAGAAATCGCGAGAGGCCCCCGAGCAACTCGCATGGGGACTGGCCTTTCCTGAGGCACCAGAGCGGGTCCCTGAGGTCTCCGTCGTAAGACGAGAGGACTGCCGCAACTAGAACAATCAGGAGGTTGTCCCTCCAGGCGAGATGAGGCCATTTCCGCTGAGGCGTCTCGAGGCTAATCACACCTAACCTCTGGAACTTCCAAGGTCCTTCACACCCTTGCTGCCACTCAAGAAGTTCCCCGACATTCCCGTCTCTACTCCAGAGTAAGCACGAGAGCCCGCCAATCCAGAGGAGCCCCGTTTCCGCCTCCTAGCTCGAGAGGAGGATCCTTTCCCTGCGTGGTGGGAAAGAAATTCCCGCATTCCCCGTCGCATCTCAGAGGAGGCCTCTCCACTGGAAGGCGAGAGGAACTCCCGGGTCTTGCCACCATTCCAGAGTCTCGCAGATGTCTAAGTCCATTCCAGGGAAATCTGTTTTCCCTCGATTGCCGCGACTTTCAAGCCGAGGATCGACTCACACCACGGTGGCACGTGGACAGCCCTGTGAGAAAGCCTTCTGGAAAGCCTCGTGGGAGAGCCTCAAGGGAAAGGCACAGATCCCTTGATCCAGGCGAAGGGAAGCGTGACACTGCTGCTACAGCTCGGGAGGAAAGCGCACGTGCATGCCCCACTCGAGACGAGGACTGACTCCCTGGGAGACTCCAGAAATACCCAAGATCCATGTCAGCACTGGAGAGGAATCTCAGGTTCCGGCACCGTCTCCACACAGGTTTTAGGCCCCGGCATCTACGGGAGAAGAATCCCGAGAGGCCCCCGAGCAACTCGCTTGGGGACTGGCCTTTCCTGAGGCCACCAGAGCGGGTCCCTGAGGTCCCCGTCGTAAGTCGAGAGCACCTGCCGCAACTTGAGAACATCCAGGAGGTTTCCCTCCAGGCGAGATGAGGCCATTTCCGCTGAGGCGTCTCGAGGCTAATCACACCTAACTTTGGAACTTGCAAAGGACCTTCACACCCTTGCTGCAACTCAAGAAGTTCCCGACATACCCGTCTCCACTCGAGAGGAAGCACCAGAGACCCGCCCACATCCAGAGGAGCCCGTTTCCGCCTCCTAGCTCGAGAGGAGGGATCCTTTCCTGCGTGGTCGGGAAAGAATTCCGGGCGTTCCTGTCGCATCTCAAGAGGAGGTGCTCTCCACAGGAAAGGCGAGAGGAACTCCAGGGTCGTGCCACCATTTCCAGAGTCCCCAGATGTCTTAGTCCATTTCAGGGAAACCTGATTTCCCTGCACTGCCTCGAATTTCTAGCCGAGGATCGACTCACACCACGATGGCACGTGGGACAGCACTGTGGGAAAGCCTCGTGGGAAAGCCACGAGGGAAAGCCACAGATCCCTTGATCCACGCGAAGGGAAGCGTTGCACTGCTGCTACAGCTCGGGAGGAAAGCGCACGTTCATGCCCCCACACAAGACGACGACTAACTCCCCTGGGGAGACTTCAGAAGTACCCCAAGATCCATGTCAGCACTGGAGAGGAAACCTCAGGTTCCGGCACCGACTCCACACAGGGTCTTAGGCCCCGGCATCGACGGGAGAGGAATCCCGAGAGGCCCCAGAGCAACTCGCATGGGGACTGGCCTTTCCTGAGGCCACCAGAGCGGTTCCCTGAGGTCCCCGTAGTAAGTCAAGAGCACCTGCCGCAACTCGAGAAAATCCAGGAGGTTCTCCCCTCCAGGCGAGATGAGGCCCTTTTCCTCTGAGGCGTCTCGAGGCTAACCATACCTAACATCTGGAACTTCCAAAGGGTCCTTCACACCCTTGCTGCAACTCAAGAAGTTCCCCGACATACCTGACTCCACTCGAGAGGAAGCACGAGAATCCCGCCCACATCCAGAGGAGCCCCGTTTCCGCCTCATACCTCGAGGTCAGGTATCCTTTCCCTGCATGTTCGGGAAAGAATTCCCGGTGTTCCCGTCGCATCTCATGAGGAGGCGCTCTCCACAGGAAAGGCGGAGGAACTCCAGGGTCATGCCACCATTCCAAGAGTCCCCCAGATATCTCAGTCTGCCGGGGTCCAGCCCCGCTGGATCCAGGGAATTCGACGGATGGACGGCGTTGTCGTGGAAAGTCTTTTTTATTTATTAATGTAAGATTAGATTAAGAAATTATAGTGTAGTAAGAAGATTAACTGGAGGAAAAGGGCTGAATATCTTGGTTTACGTGGAAGGCCAATAAAATTCCAGACAAAGAATTTTCACCATCTACGTTGGGCCACCAGCCCCTGCTTGAATATCTAAGGGTGCCTCACCTTAAGCTCCCTTTCGTGCAGGTCTTAACAGCCAGGCAAGTAAGTAGACCTGGCGAGCCTCCGCGCCCCTGGTGGAGATTCAGCCTGAAGTTAAAGTAAAAAGCAGAGAGAAGGAAAGGGAGAGAAGAAGAAAGAGAGAAAAAGACACGGGGGGAGCCTGAGTCTCAAGAAACCAGGCCGAGAGACTAGTTCGAGAAACTGGTCCGAGAAACTGGCCCCATCCTTTATTGTTCATAAAGCCTTTTATACTTTTGATAAAACATGGAGTTCAATGGGTAACACAAAATTATGTAGCGTTTGCACCCCAGACTCTTTCTGTACATCATTTTGTATACAAAAGGTCTCTGGTGATTTACATTATCTTCTGGCCAAGAGGCTTGTTAAACACTTTTTGGCTCTCTTCCTTAATGAATGTTAATTTTGTTTCCTCTGAAGTGTTTTTCTTTAATCTGCATTTCCTTAAAGCATTAAAGTTACATCTCTATAAAACAAAGGTGCAGTGGGTTATAACAAAGAAGGTACTTAACTCAAAGATCTAATGTTCCTAATACCAGGTCTACTACTTGTTTTTTTAATATACCAACTCTATCTAAAAATAAAGGATATGAAAATTTAGCAGCAAGCATTGACCCAAAAAATGAAACTTTTAATCAGTCCTATTATAAAGATTTTGACTCCTCGGATGCCCCTACATTCCTAGGATGCTTTAAGCTTCCTGTGCCTCCTGGGGAAAGGAGGCCTCAAACAATCACATGCCCAGCTGTACGAGTCCTGCAGGCAGGCTAGAAAGCATTCAGAGGGGTTTTTGGATTGAAACACTCTTTCAAATGCTGAAGACTAAAGCCCTGAATTGACTTTTTCCAGAAAATGTCAGAAGAGTGGAAAAGCAGAGCAAAAAAGCCGGCAGATTTTTGTTGGGGTATGTGCGTAGGAACTTCCAGAGGGGTCCCTGAAGTCTGAACACACCATGCCTATGTCAGCTTTCTTCCTCATGACGTTATCACGGACGGGAGTCCTCATACTGGCTCCCAGCATCAGTCCAATCCAGAGGAACCTGTTTTTCCTGCACTGCCTCGACTTTCACGCTGAGGATCAACTCACACCACGGTGGCACGAGGGAAAGCCCTGTGAGAAAGCCTCGTGGGAAAGCCTCCAGGGAAAGCCACAGATCCCTTGATCCACACGACGGGAAGCGTGACCCTGCTGCTACAGCTCGGGAGGAAAGCACACGTGCGTGCCCTCACTTGAGAGGAGGATTGACTCTCCAGGGGAGACTCCAGAAGAACCCCAATATCCATGTCAGCACTGCAGAGGAAACCTCAGGTTCCGGCCCCGAACCACACAAGTTGTTCGGCCCGGCATCAACAGGAGAGTTATCAAGAGAAGCCCCCCAGCATCTGGCATGGGGACTGGCCTTTGATGAAGCCACCAGAGCGGGGGTCCCTGACGTCC
>NW_017194867.1:0-9151 GCF_001704415.2 Capra hircus
GCTTGCTGCTCCTCTTCCCCGAGGAGGCTCGCTTCCCTGCTGGCTGTGCACTCGCCTATCAGGCGGGGGCGCAGGGCTCCTCCAGCAGGTCTTGCCTCAGGGGCTGCTTCCCCTGAGTTGGGGCTGTGGGCAGGAACCCAGACACGCAGGATCAGGCCCCAAACACCTGCACATGTCTCTGCTGGGGAGGAGAGTGCTAGGGAACCTACGTCTGTCATACACTTTCTGGGCACCCAAGGAATCAGCCTCCGTGTGT
Source organism: Capra hircus (assembly GCF_001704415.2). Classification (NCBI taxonomy): domain Eukaryota; kingdom Metazoa; phylum Chordata; class Mammalia; order Artiodactyla; family Bovidae; genus Capra; species Capra hircus. The sequence continues at coordinate 257 of NW_017194867.1, forward strand.
GCGGGGCTGAAAACCCCAGCCAGGGGACCTGGGAGCCTGGTGCTCTCCGTGTGGCGCTGAATCTGGGCGGCCAAGCAACCGCTGGAGGAGCCCTGCAGTTGCCCTTCCCTTCCCTCTGACAGAATTCTCACTGCTGGAGCCCTTGGCAGTGTGCAACCCACCAGCCCCTAAGCTCTCCTTAAGGAGGACTGGGACCTAAGTGCAAAGGCAAGGCAGGATTGGAGCTGAGGCAAGAAAGGCGCCAGTGGCGACTCCCAGGCTCCTGCTGCCTGCTCCTTCCTGGAGAGGCAGCCTAAAAGCAAGGCAAGTCTGGGCAAGGCTAGCCCCCGGCAGAGCAGCCTCGCGCCAGGAACTCTGCCAGATCGGGGCTCTGAGCAGAGCTAGAGCTCTGCCGTACTGGAGGCGCACTTAGCTCCGTGCAAGCAGGGCTTTCAACTTGACGGGGCTGGGCTGCCTCCTCTTCCCCCGAGGAGGCTCGCTTCCCTGCTGGCTGTGCACTCGCCTATCAGGCGGGGGCGCAGGGCTCCTCCAGCAGGTCTTGCCTCAGGGGCTGCTTCCCCTGAGTTGGGGCTGTGGGCAGGAACCCAGACACGCAGGATCAGGCCCCAAACACCTGCACATGTCTCTGCTGGGGAGGAGAGTGCTAGGGAACCTACGTCTGTCATACACTTTCTGGGCACCCAAGGAATCAGCCTCCGTGTGTGCGGGGCTGAAAACCCCAGCCAGGGGCCCTGGGAGCCTGGTGCTCTCGGTGCGGCGCTGATTCTAGGCGGCCTAGAAACCGCTGGAGGAGCCCTGCAGTTGCCCTTCCCTTCCCTCTGACAGAGCTCTCACTGCTGAAGCCCTTGGCAGTGTGCAACCCACCACCCCTAAGCCCTCCCAACGACGCCTGGCACCTATGTGCAAAGGCAAGGCAGGATTGGAGCTGAGGCAAGGAAGGCACCAGTGGCGTCTCCCAGGCTCGCTCAGACAGCTCCTTCCTGGGGAGGGAGCCTAAAAGCAAGGCAAGTCTGGGCAAGGCGAGCCCCCGGCCGAGCAGCCTCGCGCCAGAAACTCTGCCAGATCGGGGCTCTGAGCAGAGCTAGAGCTCTGCCGTACTGGAGGCACTTAGCTCCGTGCAAGCAGGGCTTTCCTCTTGACTGGGCTCGGCTGCCTCCTCTTCTCCCGAGGAGGCTCGCTACACTGCTGGCTGTGCTCTCGCCTATCAGGCGGGCGCGCAGGGCTCCTCCAGCAGGTCTTGCCTCAGGGGCTGCTTCCCCTGAGTTGAGGCTGTGGGCGGGAACCCAGACACGCAGGATAAGGCCCAACCACCTGCACATGTCTCTGCTGGGGAGGAGAGTGCTAGGGAACCTACGTCTCTCACACACTTTCTAGGCACCCACGGAGTCAGCCTCTGGGAGTGTGGGGATGCAAAACCCAGCCAGGGGCCCTTGGAACCTGGTGCTCTCCGTGCGGAGCTTTGTCTGGGCGGCCAAGGAACCGCTGAAGGAGCCCTGCTGTTGCCCTTCGCTTCCCTCTGACAGAGCTTTCACTGCTGGAGCCCTTGGCAGTGTGCAACCCACCAGCCCTAAGCCTCCTCAAGGACGCTTGGGACCTAAGTGCAAAGGCAAGGCAGGGGTAGAGCTGAAGCCAGGAAGGCGCCAGTGGCGTTTCCGAGCCTCACACAGCCTGCTCCTTCCTGGGGAGGGAGCCTTAAAGCAAGGCAAGTCTGCGCAAGGCTCGCCTATGGCAGAGCATCTTGGTGCCAGGAACTCTGCCAGATCGGGCCTCTGAACAGAGCTAGAGATCTGCCGTACTGGAGTCGCACTTAGCTTCGTGTAAGCAGGGATTTCAGCTTGACGGGGACTTGCTGCCTCCTCTTCCCCGAGGAGGCTCGCTTCCCTGCTGGCTGTGCACTCGCCTATCAGGCGGGGGCGCAGGGCTCCTCCAGCAGGTCTTGCCTCAGGGGCTGCTTCCCCTGAGTTGGGGCTGTGGGCAGGAACCCAGACACGCAGGATCAGGCCCCAACACCTGCACATGTCTCTGCTGGGGAGGAGAGTGCTAGGGAACCTACGTCTGTCATACACTTTCTGGGCACCCAAGGAATCAGCCTCCGTGTGTGCGGGGCTGAAAACCCCAGCCAGGGGACCTGGGAGCCTGGTGCTCTCCGTGTGGCGCTGAATCTGGGCGGCCAAGCAACCGCTGGAGGAGCCCTGCAGTTGCCCTTCCCTTCCCTCTGACAGAATTCTCACTGCTGGAGCCCTTGGCAGTGTGCAACCCACCAGCCCCTAAGCTCTCCTTAAGGAGGACTGGGACCTAAGTGCAAAGGCAAGGCAGGATTGGAGCTGAGGCAAGAAAGGCGCCAGTGGCGACTCCCAGGCTCCTGCTGCCTGCTCCTTCCTGGAGAGGCAGCCTAAAAGCAAGGCAAGTCTGGGCAAGGCTAGCCCCCGGCAGAGCAGCCTCGCGCCAGGAACTCTGCCAGATCGGGGCTCTGAGCAGAGCTAGAGCTCTGCCGTACTGGAGGCGCACTTAGCTCCGTGCAAGCAGGGCTTTCAACTTGACGGGGCTGGGCTGCCTCCTCTTTCCCCGAGGAGGCTCGCTTCCCTGCTGGCTGTGCACTCGCCTATCAGGGGGGCGCAGGGCTCCTCCAGCAGGTCTTGCCTCAGGGGCTGCTTCCCCTGAGTTGGGGCTGTGGGCAGGAACCCAGACACGCAGGATCAGGCCCCAAACACCTGCACATGTCTCTGCTGGGGAGGAGAGTGCTAGGGAACCTACGTCTGTCATACACTTTCTGGGCACCCAAGGAATCAGCCTCCGTGTGTGCGGGGCTGAAAACCCCAGCCAGGGGCCCTGGGAGCCTGGTGCTCTCGGTGCGGCGCTGATTCTAGGCGGCCTAGAAACCGCTGGAGGAGCCCTGCAGTTGCCCTTCCCTTCCCTCTGACAGAGCTCTCACTGCTGAAGCCCTTGGCAGTGTGCAACCCACCACCCCTAAGCCCTCCCAACGACGCCTGGCACCTATGTGCAAAGGCAAGGCAGGATTGGAGCTGAGGCAAGGAAGGCCAGTGGCGTCTCCCAGGCTCGCTCAGACAGCTCCTTCCTGGGGAGGGAGCCTAAAAGCAAGGCAAGTCTGGGCAAGGCGAGCCCCGGCCGAGCAGCCTCGCGCCAGAAACTCTGCCAGATCGGGGCTCTGAGCAGAGCTAGAGCTCTGCCGTACTGGAGGCCCACTTAGCTCCGTGCAAGCAGGGCTTTCCTCTTGACTGGGCTCGGCTGCCTCCTCTTCTCCCGAGGAGGCTCGCTACACTGCTGGCTGTGCTCTCGCCTATCAGGCGGGCGCGCAGGGCTCCTCCAGCAGGTCTTGCCTCAGGGGCTGCTTCCCCTGAGTTGAGGCTGTGGGCGGAACCCAGACACGCAGGATAAGGCCCCAACCACCTGCACATGTCTCTGCTGGGGAGGAGAGTGCTAGGGAACCTACGTCTCTCACACACTTTCTAGGCACCCACGGAGTCAGCCTCTGGGAGTGTGGGGATGCAAAACCCAGCCAGGGGCCCTTGGAACCTGGTGCTCTCCGTGCGGAGCTTTGTCTGGGCGGCCAAGGAACCGCTGAAGGAGCCCTGCTGTTGCCCTTCGCTTCCCTCTGACAGAGCTTTCACTGCTGGAGCCCTTGGCAGTGTGCAACCCACCAGCCCCTAAGCCCTCCTCAAGGACGCTTGGGACCTAAGTGCAAAGGCAAGGGGTAGAGCTGAAGCCAGGAAGGCGCCAGTGGCGTTTCCGAGCTCACACAGCCTGCTCCTTCCTGGGGGAGGAGCCTTAAAGCAAGGCAAGTCTGCGCAAGGCTCGCCTATGGCAGAGCATCTTGGTGCCAGGAACTCTGCCAGATCGGGCCTCTGAACAGAGCTAGAGATCTGCCGTACTGGAGTCGCACTTAGCTTCGTGAAGCAGGGATTTCAGCTTGACGGGGACTTGCTGCCTCCTCTTCCCCCGAGGAGGCTCGCTTCCCTGCTGGCTGTGCACTCGCCTATCAGGCGGGGGGCGCAGGGCTCCTCCAGCAGGTCTTGCCTCAGGGGCTGCTTCCCCTGAGTTGGGGCTGTGGGCAGGAACCCAGACACGCAGGATCAGGCCCCAAACACCTGCACATGTCTCTGCTGGGGAGGAGAGTGCTAGGGAACCTACGTCTGTCATACACTTTCTGGGCACCCAAGGAATCAGCCTCCGTGTGTGCGGGGCTGAAAACCCCAGCCAGGGGCCCTGGGAGCCTGGTGCTCTCGTGGTGGCGCTGATTCTAGGCGGCCTAGAAACCGCTGGAGGAGCCCTGCAGTTGCCCTTCCCTTCCCTCTGACAGAGCTCTCACTGCTGAAGCCCTTGGCAGTGTGCAACCCACCACCCCTAAGCCTCCCAAGACGCCTGGACCTATGTGCAAAGGCAAGGCAGGATTGGAGCTGAGGCAAGGAAGGCACCAGTGGCGTCTCCCAGGCTCGCTCAGACAGCTCCTTCCTGGGGAGGGAGCCTAAAAGCAAGGCAAGTCTGGGCAAGGCGCCCCCCGGCGAGCAGCCTCGCGCCAGAAACTCTGCCAGATCGGGGCTCTGAGCAGAGCTAGAGCTCTGCCGTACTGGAGGCCACTTAGCTCCGTGCAAGCAGGGCTTTCCTCTTGACTGGGCTCGGCTGCCTCCTCTTCTCCCGAGGAGGCTCGCTACACTGCTGGCTGTGCTCTCGCCTATCAGGCGGGGCGCGCAGGGCTCCTCCAGCAGGTCTTGCCTCAGGGGCTGCTTCCCCTGAGTTGGGGCTGTGGGCGGGAACCCAGACACGCAGGATAAGGCCCCAACCACCTGCACATGTCTCTGCTGGGAGGAGAGTGCTAGGGAACCTACGTCTCTCACACACTTTCTAGGCACCCACGGAGTCAGCCTCTGGGAGTGTGGGGATGCAAAACCCAGCCAGGGGCCCTGGAACCTGGTGCTCTCCGTGCGGAGCTTTGTCTGGGCGGCCAAGGAACCGCTGAAGGAGCCCTGCTGTTGCCCTTCGCTTCCCTCTGACAGAGCTTTCACTGCTGGAGCCCTTGGCAGTGTGCAACCCACCAGCCCCTAAGCCCTCCTCAAGGACGCTTGGGACCTAAGTGCAAAGGCAAGGCAGGGGTAGAGCTGAAGCCAGGAAGGCGCCAGTGGCGTTTCCGAGCCTCACACAGCCTGCTCCTTCCTGGGGAGGGAGCCTTAAAGCAAGGCAAGTCTGCGCAAGGCTCGCCTATGGCAGAGCATCTTGGTGCCAGGAACTCTGCCAGATCGGGCCTCTGAACAGAGCTAGAGATCTGCCGTACTGGAGTCGCACTTAGCTTCGTGTAAGCAGGGATTTCAGCTTGACGGGGACTTGCTGCCTCCTCTTCCCCGAGGAGGCTCGCTTCCCTGCTGGCTGTGCACTCGCCTATCAGGCGGGGGCGCAGGGCTCCTCCAGCAGGTCTTGCCTCAGGGGCTGCTTCCCCTGAGTTGGGGCTGTGGGCAGGAACCCAGACACGCAGGATCAGGCCCCAAACACCTGCACATGTCTCTGCTGGGGAGGAGAGTGCTAGGGAACCTACGTCTGTCATACACTTTCTGGGCACCCAAGGAATCAGCCTCCGTGTGTGCGGGGCTGAAAACCCCAGCCAGGGGACCTGGGAGCCTGGTGCTCTCCGTGTGGCGCTGAATCTGGGCGGCCAAGCAACCGCTGGAGGAGCCCTGCAGTTGCCCTTCCCTTCCCTCTGACAGAATTCTCACTGCTGGAGCCCTTGGCAGTGTGCAACCCACCAGCCCCTAAGCTCTCCTTAAGGAGGACTGGGACCTAAGTGCAAAGGCAAGGCAGGATTGGAGCTGAGGCAAGAAAGGCGCCAGTGGCGACTCCCAGGCTCCTGCTGCCTGCTCCTTCCTGGAGAGGCAGCCTAAAAGCAAGGCAAGTCTGGGCAAGGCTAGCCCCCGGCAGAGCAGCCTCGCGCCAGGAACTCTGCCAGATCGGGGCTCTGAGCAGAGCTAGAGCTCTGCCGTACTGGAGGCGCACTTAGCTCCGTGCAAGCAGGGCTTTCAACTTGACGGGGCTGGGCTGCCTCCTCTTCCCCCGAGGAGGCTCGCTTCCCTGCTGGCTGTGCACTCGCCTATCAGGCGGGGGCGCAGGGCTCCTCCAGCAGGTCTTGCCTCAGGGGCTGCTTCCCCTGAGTTGGGGCTGTGGGCAGGAACCCAGACACGCAGGATCAGGCCCCAAACACCTGCACATGTCTCTCTGCTGGGGAGGAGAGTGCTAGGGAACCTACGTCTGTCATACACTTTCTGGGCACCCAAGGAATCAGCCTCCGTGTGTGCGGGGCTGAAAACCCCAGCCAGGGCCCTGGGAGCCTGGTGCTCTCGGTGCGGCGCTGATTCTAGGCGGCCTAGAAACCGCTGGAGGAGCCCTGCAGTTGCCCTTCCCTTCCCTCTGACAGAGCTCTCACTGCTGAAGCCCTTGGCAGTGTGCAACCCACCACCCCTAAGCCTCCCCAACGACGCCTGGCACCTATGTGCAAAGGCAAGGCAGGATTGGAGCTGAGGCAAGGAAGGCACCAGTGGCGTCTCCCAGGCTCGCTCAGACAGCTCCTTCCTGGGGAGGGAGCCTAAAAGCAAGGCAAGTCTGGGCAAGGCGAGCCCCCCCGACGAGCCTCGCGCCAGAAACTCTGCCAGATCGGGCTCTGAGAGCTAGAGCTCTGCCGTACTGGAGGCACTTAGCTCCGTGCAAGCAGGGCTTTTGACTGGGCTCGGCCTCCTCTTCTTCCGAGGAGGGCTCCACGCTGGCTGGCTTCGCTATCCGGGGGGGCGCAGGGCTCCTCCAGCAGGTCTTGCCTCAGGGGCTGCTTCCCCTGAGTTGAGGCTGTGGGGGAACCCAGACACGCAGGATAAGGCCCCAACCACCTGCACACATGTCTGCTGGGGAGGAGAGTGCTAGGGAACCTACGTCTCTCACACACTTTCTAGGCACCCACGGAGTCAGCCTCTGGGAGTGTGGGATGCAAAACCCAGCCAGGGGCCCTTGGAACCTGGTGCTCTCCGTGCGGAGCTTTGTCTGGGCGGCCAAGGAACCGCTGAAGGAGCCCTGCTGTTGCCCTTCGCTTCCCTCTGACAGAGCTTTCACTGCTGGAGCCCTTGGCAGTGTGCAACCCACCAGCCCTAAGCCCCCTCAAGGACGCTTGGGACCTAAGTGCAAAGGCAAGGCAGGGGTAGAGCTGAAGCCAGGAAGGCGCCAGTGGCGTTTCCGAGCCTCACACAGCCTGCTCCTTCCTGGGAGGGAGCCTTAAAGCAAGGCAAGTCTGCGCAAGGCTCGCCTATGGCAGAGCATCTTGGTGCCAGGAACTCTGCCAGATCGGGCCTCTGAACAGAGCTAGAGATCTGCCGTACTGGAGTCGCACTTAGCTTCGTGTAAGCAGGGATTTCAGCTTGACGGGGACTTGCTGCCTCCTCTTCCCCCGAGGAGGCTCGCTTCCCTGCTGGCTGTGCACTCGCCTATCAGGGGGGGCGCAGGGCTCCTCCAGCAGGTCTTGCCTCAGGGGCTGCTTCCCCTGAGTTGGGGCTGTGGGCAGAACCCAGACACGCAGGATCAGGCCCCAAACACCTGCACATGTCTCTGCTGGGGAGGAGAGTGCTAGGGAACCTACGTCTGTCATACACTTTCTGGGCACCCAAGGAATCAGCCTCCGTGTGTGCGGGGCTGAAAACCCCAGCCAGGGGCCCTGGGAGCCTGGTGCTCTCCGTGTGGCGCTGAATCTGGGCGGCCAAGCAACCGCTGGAGGAGCCCTGCAGTTGCCCTTCCCTTCCCTCTGACAGAATTCTCACTGCTGGAGCCCTTGGCAGTGTGCAACCCACCAGCCCCTAAGCTCTCCTTAAGGAGGACTGGGACCTAAGTGCAAAGGCAAGGCAGGATTGGAGCTGAGGCAAGAAAGGCGCCAGTGGCGACTCCCAGGCTCCTGCTGCCTGCTCCTTCCTGGAGAGGCAGCCTAAAAGCAAGGCAAGTCTGGGCAAGGCTAGCCCCCGGCAGAGCAGCCTCGCGCCAGGAACTCTGCCAGATCGGGGCTCTGAGCAGAGCTAGAGCTCTGCCGTACTGGAGGCGCACTTAGCTCCGTGCAAGCAGGGCTTTCAACTTGACGGGGCTGGGCTGCCTCCTCTTCCCCCGAGGAGGCTCGCTTCCCTGCTGGCTGTGCACTCGCCTATCAGGCGGGGGCGCAGGGCTCCTCCAGCAGGTCTTGCCTCAGGGGCTGCTTCCCCTGAGTTGGGGCTGTGGGCAGGAACCCAGACACGCAGGATCAGGCCCCAAACACCTGCACATGTCTCTGCTGGGGAGAGAGTGCTAGGGAACTACGTCTGTCATACACTTTCTGGGCAAGGAATCAGCCTCCGTGTGTGCGGGGCTGAAAACCCCAGCCAGGGGCCCTGGGAGCCTGGTGCTCTCCGGTGCGGCGCTGATTTCTAGGCGGCCTAGAAACCGCTGGAGGAGCCCTGCAGTTGCCCTTCCCTTCCCTCTGACAGAGCTCTCACTGCTGAAGCCCTTGGCAGTGTGCAACCCACCACCCCTAAGCCCTCCCCAAGACGCCTGGCACCTATGTGCAAAGGCAAGGCAGGATTGGAGCTGAGGCAAGGAAGGCACCAGTGGCGTCTCCCAGGCTCGCTCAGACAGCTCCTTCCTGGGGAGGGAGCCTAAAAGCAAGGCAAGTCTGGGCAAGGCGAGCCCCCGGCCGAGCAGCCTCGCGCCAGAAACTCTGCCAGATCGGGGCTCTGAGCAGAGCTAGAGCTCTGCCGTACTGGAGGCCACTTAGCTCCGTGCAAGCAGGGCTTTCCTCTTGACTGGGCTCGGCTGCCTCCTCTTCCTCCCGAGGAGGCTCGCTACACTGCTGGCTGTGCTCTCGCCTATCAGGGCGCGCGCAGGGCTTCCTCC
>NW_017194868.1:0-9150 GCF_001704415.2 Capra hircus
TGAAAGGATCCCTCCTCTCGAGCTAGGAGGCCAGTAACGGGGCTCCTCTGGATGTGGGAGGACTCTCGGGCTTCCTCTCGAGTGGCAGACGCGGTATATGGGGGGAGCTTCTTGAGTTGCAGCAAGGGTGTGAAGAACCCTTTTTAAGTTCCATATGTTAGTGTGATTAGCCTCGAGACGCCTTAGGTGTAATGGGCCTCATCTTGCTTGGAGGAGAGAACCTCCTGGATTTTCTCGAGGTTGCGGCAGGTGCTCTCGACTTATGACGGGACCTCAGGGACCCGCTCTCGTGGACTCAGAAAGGCCAGTCCACATGCGCGTTGCTCAGGGGCCTCTTGGGATTCCTCACCCGTCGATGCCCGGGGCCTACGACCTTGTGTGATTTCGGTGCCGGAACTTGAGGATTCCTCTCCAGTGCTGACATGGATCTTGGGTACTTCTGGAGTCTCCCCAGGGGAGTCAGGCGTAGTCTCTAGTGGGGGCATGTCCGTGGGATTTCCTCCAGAGCTGTAGCAGCAGTGTCACGCTTCCCTTCGCGTGGATCAAGGAATCTGTGGCTTTCCCTAGACTTTCACGAGGCTTTCCCACGGGGCTTCCCACGAGGCTTTCCCCCAGGGCTGTCCCACGTGCCACCGTGTGTGAGTCAATCCTCGGCTAGAATGTCAAGGCAGTGCAGGGAAAACAGGTTTCCCTGGAATGGACGGAGACACCTGGTTGACTCTTGAATGGTGACACGACCCTGGAGTTCCTCTCGCCTTTCCTGTGGAGAGCGCCTCATCTTGAGATGCGACGAGAATGCCGGGAATTCATTCCCAACCACACAGGGAAAGGACCCCTCCTCTCGAGCTACGAGGCGGACACGGGGATCCTCTGGATGTGAGCGGAGCTCTTGTGCTTCCTCTCGAGTGGAGACGGGTATGTCGTGGAAATTCTTGAGTTGCAGCAAGGGTGTGAAGGACCCTTTGGAAGGTCCAGAGGTTAGGTGTCATTAGCCTCGAGTCGCCTCTGCGGAAATGGGCCTCATCTCGTCTGAAGGGAAGAACCTCCTGGATTTTCTCGTGTTGTGGCAGGTGCTCTTGCCTTATGACGGGGACCTCAGGGACTCGCTCTGGTGGCCTCAGGAAGGCCAGTCCCCATGCGAGTGGCTCGGGGGCCTCTCGGGATTTCACTCCCATCGATGCCTGGGCCTAAGGCCTTGTGTGGAGTCGGTGCCGGAACCTGAGGATTCCTCTCCATTGCTGACATGGATCTTGGGTACTTCTGGAGTCTCCCCAGGGGAGTCAGTCCTCGTCTCGAGTGGGCGCATGCACATGCGCTTACCTCCCGAGCTGTAGCTGCAGTATCTCGCTTCCCTTCTTGTGGAGTAAGGGATCTGTGGCTTTCCCTCGAGTCTTTCCCACGAGGCTTTCCCACGAGGCTTTCCCAAAGGGCTGTCCCACGTGCCACCGTGGTGTGAGTCAATCCTAGGCTTGAAAGCCAAGGCAATGCAGTGAAAACAGGTTTCCCTGGAATGGATTGAGACATCTGGGGGACTCTGGGAATGGTGGCACGACCCTGGAGTACCTCTCCCCTTTCCTGTGGAGAGTGCCTCCTCTTGAGATGCGACAGGAACACCGGGAATTCTTTCCCGACAACGCAGGGAATGGATCCTCCTCTCGAGATAGAGACGGGGCTCCTCTGGATGTGGGCAGGACCTCGTGGTTCCTCTCGAGTGGAGACAGTATGTCGGGGAAATTCTTGAGTTGCAGGAAGACATGAAGGACCTTTGGAAGTTTCAGAGGTTAGGTGTGATTACCCTCGAGTCGCCTCAGCGGAAATGGGCCTCATCTCGCCTGGAGGGAGAACCTCTTGGATTTTCTCGAGTTGGCGACAGGTGCTCTCGACTGTACGACGGGGACCTCAGGGACCTGCTCTGGTGGCCTCTGGAAAGGCCATTCCTATGCGAGTTGCTCCGGGCCTCTCGGGATTCCTCTCCCGTCGATGCCGGGGCCTACGATCTCGTGTGGAATGGGTGCCGGAACCTGAGGATTCCTCTCCAGTGCTGACATGGATCTTGGGGTACTTCTGGAGTCTCCCCACGGGAGTCAGTCCTCGTCTCGAAAGGGGGCATGCAGGTTGGCTCTACTCTTGAGCTCTAGCTGCAGTGTCACGCTTCCCTTCGCGGGCAGTAAGGGATCTGTGGCTTTCCCTCGAGGCTTTCCCACGAGGGTTTCCCACACGGCTGTCCCAAGTGCCACCGTTGTGTGAGTCGTTTCTCGGCTTGAAAGTCATGGCAGTGCATGGAAAACAGGTTTCCCTGGAATGGACTGAGACCTCTGGGGTCTCTGGGAATGGTGGCACGACCCTGGAGCTCCTCTCCGCCTTTCCTGTGGATAGCGCCTCCTCTTGAGATGCGACGGGGAACGCCGTGAAATCTTTCCCGAAAACGCAGGGAAAGGATCCCTCCTCTCGAGCTAGGAGGCGGAAACTGGGCTCCTCTGGATGTGTTCGTGACTTCTCGTGCTACCTCTCGAGTGGAGACGGGTATGTCGGGGAACTTCTTGAGTTGCAGCAATGGCGTGAAGGACCGTTTGGAATTTTCAGAGGTTAGGTGTGATTAGCCTCGAAACACCTCAGTGGAAATGGGCCTCATCTCGCCTGGAGGGGAGAAACTCCTGGATTTTCTTGAGTTGTGGCAGGTGCTCTCGACTTACGACGGGTACCTCAGGGACCCGCTCTGGTGGCCTCACGAAAGGCCAGTCCCCTTGCGAATTGCTCGGGTGCCTCTCGGGTTTCCTCTCTCGTCGATGCTGGGCATAAGACCTTGTGTGGAGTCGGTGCCGGAACCTGAGGATTGCTCTCCAGTACTGACATGGATCTTGGGGTACTTCTGGAGTCTCCCCAGGGGAGTCAGTCCTCGTCTCGAGTGGGGGCACGCACGTGTGCTTTCTTGCCCAGCTGTAGCAGCAGTGTTGCGCTTCCGTTCGCCTGGACCACGGCATCTGTGGATTTCCCTTGAGGCTTTCCCGCGAGGCTTTCCCACGAGGCTTTCCCACAGGGCTGTCCCACGTGCCACCGTGCTGTGAGTCGATCCTCGGCTTGAAAGTCGAGGCAGTGCAGGGAAAACAGGTTTCCCTGGAATGGACTGAGACATCTGGCGGACTCTGGGATTGGTGGCACGACCCTGGAGTTCCTCTCGCCTTTCCTGTGGAGAGCGCCTCCTCTTGAGATGCGACGGGAACGCCGGGAATTCTTTCCCGACCACTCAGGGAAAGAATCCCTCCACTCGAGCTAGGAGGCGGAAACGGGGCTCCTCTGGATGTGGGCGTGTCTCTCGTGCTTCCTCTCGAGTGGAGACGGGTATGTCGGGAACTTCTTAAGTTGCAGCTAGGGGTATGAAGGATCCTTTGGATGTTCCAGAGGTTAGGTGTTATTAGCCTCGAGACGCCTCAGCGGAAATGGGCCTCATCTCGCCTGGAGGGGAGAACCTCCTGGATTTTCTCGAGTTGCGGCAGGTGCTCTCGACTTATGACGGGGACCTCAGGGACCCGCTCTGGTGGACTCAGGAAAGGCCAGTCCACATGCGCGTTGCTCAGGGGCCTCTTGGGATTCCTCACCCGTCGATGCCGGGGCCTACGACCTTGTGTGATTTCGGTGCCAGAACTTGAGGATTCCTCTCCAGTGCTGACATGGATCTTGGGGTACTTCTGGAGTCTCCCCAGGGGAGTCAGGCGTAGTCTCTAGTGGGGGCATGTCCGTGGGATTTCCTCCAGAGCTGTAGCAGCAGTGTCACGCTTCCCTTCGCGTGGATCAAGGAATCTGTGGCTTTCCCTAGAGACTTTCCCACGAGGCTTTCCCACGGGGCTTTCCCACGAGGCTTTCCCCCAGGGCTGTCCCACGTGCCACCGTGGTGTGAGTCAATCCTCGGCTAGAATGTCAAGGCAGTGCAGGGAAAACAGGTTTCCCTGGAATGGACGGAGACACCTGGTTGACTCTTGGAATGGTGACACGACCCTGGAGTTCCTCTCGCCTTTCCTGTGGAGAGCGCCTCATCTTGAGATGCGACGAGAATGCCGGGAATTCATTCCCAACCACACAGGGAAAGGACCCCTCCTCTCGAGCTACGAGGCGGACACGGGGATCCTCTGGATGTGAGCGGAGCTCTTGTGCTTCCTCTCGAGTGGAGACGGGTATGTCGTGGAAATTCTTGAGTTGCAGCAAGGGTGTGAAGGACCCTTTGGAAGGTCCAGAGGTTAGGTGTCATTAGCCTCGAGTCGCCTCTGCGGAAATGGGCCTCATCTCGTCTGAAGGGAAGAACCTCCTGGATTTTCTCGTGTTGTGGCAGGTGCTCTTGCCTTATGACGGGGACCTCAGGGACTCGCTCTGGTGGCCTCAGGAAGGCCAGTCCCCATGCGAGTGGCTCGGGGGCCTCTCGGGATTTCACTCCCATCGATGCCTGGGCCTAAGGCCTTGTGTGGAGTCGGTGCCGGAACCTGAGGATTCCTCTCCATTGCTGACATGGATCTTGGGTACTTCTGGAGTCTCCCCAGGGGAGTCAGTCCTCGTCTCGAGTGGGCGCATGCACATGCGCTTACCTCCCGAGCTGTAGCTGCAGTATCTCGCTTCCCTTCTTGTGGAGTAAGGGATCTGTGGCTTTCCCTCGAGTCTTTCCCACGAGGCTTTCCCACGAGGCTTTCCCAAAGGGCTGTCCCACGTGCCACCGTGGTGTGAGTCAATCCTAGGCTTGAAAGCCAAGGCAATGCAGTGAAAACAGGTTTCCCTGGAATGGATTGAGACATCTGGGGGACTCTGGGAATGGTGGCACGACCCTGGAGTACCTCTCCCCTTTCCTGTGGAGAGTGCCTCCTCTTGAGATGCGACAGGAACACCGGGAATTCTTTCCCGACAACGCAGGGAATGGATCCCTCCTCTCGAGATAGGAGACGGAAACGGGGCTCCTCTGGATGTGGGCAGGACTCTCGTGGTTCCTCTCGAGTGGAGACAGGTATGTCGGGGAAATTCTTGAGTTGCAGGAAGGACATGAAGGACCCTTTGGAAGTTTCAGAGGTTTAGGTGTGATTACCCTCGAGTCGCCTCAGCGGAAATGGGCCTCATCTCGCCTGGAGGGGAGAACCTCTTGGATTTTCTCGAGTTGCGACAGGTGCTCTCGACTTACGACGGGGACCTCAGGGACCTGCTCTGGTGGCCTCTGGAAAGGCCATTCCCTATGCGAGTTGCTCCGGGCCTCTCGGGATTCCTCTCCCGTCGATGCCGGGGCCTACGATCTCGTGTGGAATGGGTGCCGGAACCTGAGGATTCCTCTCCAGTGCTGACATGGATCTTGGGGTACTTCTGGAGTCTCCCCACGGGAGTCAGTCCTCGTCTCGAAAGGGGGCATGCAGGTTGGCTCTACTCTTGAGCTCTAGCTGCAGTGTCACGCTTCCCTTCGCGGGCAGTAAGGGATCTGTGGCTTTCCCTCGAGGCTTTCCCACGAGGGTTTCCCACACGGCTGTCCCAAGTGCCACCGTTGTGTGAGTCGTTTCTCCGGCTTGAAAGTCATGGCAGTGCATGGAAAACAGGTTTCCCTGGAATGGACTGAGACCTCTGGGGTCTCTGGGAATGGTGGCACGACCCTGGAGCTCCTCTCGCCTTTCCTGTGGATAGCGCCTCCTCTTGAGATGCGACGGGAACGCCGTGAAATCTTTCCCGAAAACGCAGGGAAAGGATCCCTCCTCTCGAGCTAGGAGGCGGAAACTGGGCTCCTCTGGATGTGTTCGTGACTCTCGTGCTACCTCTCGAGTGGAGACGGGTATGTCGGGGAACTTCTTGAGTTGCAGCAATGGCGTGAAGGACCGTTTGGAATTTTCAGAGGTTAGGTGTGATTAGCCTCGAAACACCTCAGTGGAAATGGGCCTCATCTCGCCTGGAGGGGAGAAACTCCTGGATTTTCTTGAGTTGTGGCAGGTGCTCTCGACTTACGACGGGTACCTCAGGGACCCGCTCTGGTGGCCTCACGAAAGGCCAGTCCCCTTGCGAATTGCTCGGGTGCCTCTCGGGTTTCCTCTCTCGTCGATGCCGGGGCATAAGACCTTGTGTGGAGTCGGTGCCGGAACCTGAGGATTGCTCTCCAGTACTGACATGGATCTTGGGGTACTTCTGGAGTCTCCCCAGGGAGTCAGTCCTCGTCTCGAGTGGGGGCACGCACGTGTGCTTTCTTGCCCAGCTGTAGCAGCAGTGTTGCGCTTCCGTTCGCCTGGACCACGGCATCTGTGGATTTCCCTTGAGGCTTTCCCGCGAGGCTTTCCCACGAGGCTTTCCCACAGGGCTGTCCCACGTGCCACCGTGCTGTGAGTCGATCCTCGGCTTGAAAGTCGAGGCAGTGCAGGGAAAACAGGTTTCCCTGGAATGGACTGAGACATCTGGCGGACTCTGGGATTGGTGGCACGACCCTGGAGTTCCTCTCGCCTTTCCTGTGGAGAGCGCCTCCTCTTGAGATGCGACGGGAACGCCGGGAATTCTTTCCCGACCACTCAGGGAAAGAATCCCTCCACTCGAGCTAGGAGGCGGAAACGGGGGCTCCTCTGGATGTGGGCGTGTCTCTCGTGCTTCCTCTCGAGTGGAGACGGGTATGTCGGGAACTTCTTAAGTTGCAGCTAGGGTATGAAGGATCCTTTGGATGTTCCAGAGGTTAGGTGTTATTAGCCTCGAGACGCCTCAGCGGAAATGGGCCTCATCTCGCCTGGAGGGGAGAACCTCCTGGATTTTCTCGAGTTGCAGCAGGTGCTCTCGACTTACGACGGGGACCTCAGGGACCCACTCTGGTGGCCTCAGGAAAGGCCAGTCCCCATGCGAGTTGCTCGGGGGCCTCTCGGGATTCCTCTCCAATCGATGCCAGGGCCTAAGATCTTGTGTGGAGTCGGTGCCGGAACCTGAGGATGCCTCTCCAGTGCTGACATGGATTCTGGGGGACTTCTGGAGTCTCCCCAGGGGAGTCAGTCCTCGTCTCGAGTGGGGGCATGCACGTGCGCTTCCTCCCCTCCAGGCAAAATGAAGCCTATTTCCGCTGACACATCGCAAGGCTAAGCACACTTAAACTCTGGAACTTCCAAAGGGTCCTTCACACCCTTGCAGCAAATCAAGAAGTTCCCCGACATACCCGTCTCCACTCAAGTGGAAGCACGATAGTTCTGCCCGCATCCAGAGGAGCCCCCGTTTCCGCCTCATAGCTCGAGAGGAGGGATCCTTTCCCTGCGAGGTCGGGAAAGAATTCCCGGCGTTTCCGTCGCATCTCAAGAGAAGGCGTTCTCCACAGGAAAGGCGAGAGGAACTCCAGGGACATGCCACCATTCTCCAAGTCCCCCAGATGTCTCAGTCCATTCCAGGGAAACCTGTTTCCCTGCACTGACTGGGCTTTCAAGCCGAGGATCGACTCACACCACTGTGGCACGTGGGACAGCCCTGTGGCAAAGCCTCGTCGGAAAGCCTCGTGGGAAAGCCTCGAGGTAAAGCCACAGATACCTTGATCCACGTGAAGGGAAGCGCGACACTGCTGCTACAGCTGGGGAGGAAAGCGCACGTGCATGCCCTCAACCGAGACGAGGACTGACTCCCCTGGGGAGACTCCAGCAGTACACCAAGATCCATGTCAGCACTGGAGAGGAATCCCTCAGGTTACGGCACCGACTCTACGTATGGTCTGAGGCCGGCATCGACGGGAGAGGAATCCGGAGAGGTCCCCGAGCAACTCGCATGGGACTGGAATTTCCTGAGGCCACCAGAGCGGGTCCCTGAGGTCCCCATCGTAAGTCGAGAGCACCTACCGCAACTCGAGAATATCCAGGAGTTTCTCCCCTCCAGGCGAGATGAGGCCCATTTCCATTGAGGCATCTCGGGGCTAATCACACCTAACCTCTAGAACGCCAAAGGGTCCTTCACACCCTTGCTGCAACTCAAGAAGTTCCCCGACATACCCGTCGACACTCGAGAGGAAGTACGAGAGTCCCGCCCACATCCAGAGGAGCCCCGTTTCCGCCTCCTAGCTCGAGAGGAGGGATCCTTTCCCTGCGTGGGGAAAGAATTTCCGGTGTTCCCGTTGCATCTCAAGAGGAGGTGCTCTCCACAGGAAAGGCGAGAGGAAGTCCAGGGTCGTGACACCATTCTCAGAGTCCCCCAGATGTCTCAGTCCATTCCAGGGAAACCTCTTTTCCCTGCACTGCCTCGACTTTCAAGCCCAGGGTCGACTTTCACCACGGTGGCACGTGGGACAGCCCTGTGGGAAAGCCTCGTGGAAATCTCGTGGGAAAGCCTCGAGGGAAAGCTACAGATCCCTTGATCCAGGCGAAGGGAAGCGTGACACTGCTGCTACAGCTCGGAGGAAAGCACACGTGCATGCCCCCACTCGAGACGAGGACTGACTCCCCTGGGGAGACTCCAGAAGTACCCCAAGATCCATGTCAGCACTGGAGAGGAATCCTCTGGTTCTGGCACCGACTCCAACAAGGTCTTAGGCCCCGGCATCGACGGAGAGGAATCCTGAGAGGCCACCGTGCAACTCGCATGGGGACTGGCATTTCCTCAGGCCACCAGAGCGGTTCCCTGAGGTCCCCCCGTCAAAGTCGAGAGCACCTGCCGCAACTTGAGAAAATCCAGGTGGTTGTCCCTTCCAGGAGAGATGGGCCATTTCCGCTGGGGCGTCTCGAGGCTAATCACACCTAACCTCTGGAAATTCCAAAGGGTCTTTCACACCCTTGCTGCAACTCAAGAAGTTCCCCGACATACCCGTCTCCACTCGAGAGGAGGCACGAGAAGTCCCGCCCACATCCAGAGGAACCCCGTTTCCGTCTCATAGCTGGAGAGGAGGGATCCTTTCCCAGCGTGATCGCGAAAGAATTCTCGGGAGTCGCTCTCCACAGGAAAGGGGAGGAACTCCCTGTCATGCCACCATTCCCAGAGTCCCCCAGATGTCTCAGTCAATTCCAGGAAATCCTGTTTTCCCTGCACTGCCTCGACTTTCAAGCCGAGGATCAACTCACACCACGTGGTACGTGGGACAGCCCTGTGGGAAAGCCTCGTGGGAAAGCCTTGAGGGAAAGCCACAGATCCCTTGATTCACGCGAAGCATGCACGTGCGCTTTCTCCCGAGCTGGTAGCAGCAGTGTCATGCTTCCCTTC
>NW_017194869.1:0-20604 GCF_001704415.2 Capra hircus
CTAAAAGCAAGGCAAGTCTGGGCAAGGCTAGCCCCCGGCAGAGCAGCCTCGCGCCAGGAACTCTGCCAGATCGGGGCTCTGAGCAGAGCTAGAGCTCTGCCGTACTGGAGGCGCACTTAGCTCCGTGCAAGCAGGGCTTTCCTCTTGACGGGGCTGGGCTGCCTCCTCTTCCCCCGAGGAGGCTCGCTTCCCTGCTGGCTGTGCTCTCGCCTATCAGGCGGGGCGCAGGGCTCCTCCAGCAGGTCTTGCCTCAGGGGCTGCTTCCCCTGAGTTGGGGCTGTGGCGGGAACCCAGACACGCAGGATCAGGCCCCAACCACCTGCACATGTCTCTGCTGGGGAGGAGAGTGCTAGGGAACCTACGTCTCTCACACACTTTCTAGGCACCCACGGATCAGCCTCTGGGAGTGTGGGGATGAAAACCCAGCCAGGGGCCCTTGGAACCTGGTGCTCTCCGTGCGGATGTCTGGGCGGCCAAGGAACCGCTGAAGGAGCCCTGCTGTTGCCCTTCCTTCCCTCTGACAGAGCTTTCACTGCTGGAGCCCTTGGCAGTGTGCAACCCACCAGCCCCTAAGCCCTCCTCAAGGACGCTTGGGACCTAAGTGCAAAGGCAAGGCAGGGGTAGAGCTGAAGCCAGGAAGGCGCCAGTGGCGTTTCCAGCCTCACACAGCCTGCTCCTTCCTGGGGAGGGAGCCTAAAAGCAAGGCAAGTCTGCGCAAGGCTCGCCTATGGCAGAGCATCTTGGCGCCAGGAACTCTGCCAGATCGGGCTCTGAAGCAGAGCTAGAGATCTGCCGTACTGGAGTCGCACTTAGCTTCGTGTAAGCAGGGCATTTCAGCTTGACGGGGACTTGCTGCCTCCTCTTCCCCGAGGAGGCTCGCTTCCTGCTGGCTGTGCACTCGCCTATCAGGCGGGCGCGCAGGGCTCCTCCAGCAGGTCTTGCCTCAGGGGCTGCTTCCCCTGAGTTGGGGCTGTGGGCAGGAACCCAGACACGCAGGATCAGGCCCCAAACCACCTGCACATGTCTCTGCTGGGGAGGAGAGTGCTAGGGAACCTACGTCTGTCATACACTTTCTGGGCACCCAAGGAATCAGCCTCCGGTGTGTGCGGGGCTGAAAACCCCAGCCAGGGGCCCTGGGAGCCTGGTGCTCTCCGTGTGGCGCTGATCTGGGCGGCCAAGCAACCGCTGGAGGAGCCCTGCAGTTGCCCTTCCCTTCCCTCTGACAGAGTTCTCACTGCTGGAGCCCTTGGCAGTGTGCAACCCACCAGCCCCTAAGCTCTCCTTAAGGAGGACTGGGACCTAAGTGCAAAGGCAAGGCAGGATTGGAGCTGAGGCAAGAAGGCGCCAGTGGCGACTCCCAGGCTCCTGCTGCCTGCTCCTTCCTGGAGAGGCAGCCTAAAAGCAAGGCAAGTCTGGGCAAGGCTAGCCCCCGGCAGAGCAGCCTCGCGCCAGGAACTCTGCCAGATCGGGCTCTGAGCAGAGCTAGAGCTCTGCCGTACTGGAGGCGCACTTAGCTCCGTGCAAGCAGGGCTTTCCGCTTGACGGGGCTGGGCTGCCTCCTCTTCCCCGAGGAGGCTCGCTTCCCTGCTGGCTGTGCACTCGCCTATCAGGCGGGGGCGCAGGGCTCCTCCAGCAGGTCTTGCCTCAGGGGCTGCTTCCCCTGAGTTTGGGGCTGTGGGCAGGAACCCAGACACGCAGGATCAGGCCCCAACCACCTGCACATGTCTCTGCTGGGGAGGAGAGTGGCGGGGAACCTACGTCTGTCACACACTTTCTAGGCACCCATGGAGTCAGCCTCTGGTGTTCGGGGCTGCAAAACCCAGCCAGGGGCCCTTGGAACCTGGTGCTCTCCGTGTGGCGCTGAGTCTGGGCGGCCAAGCAACCGCTGAAGGAGCCCTGCTGTTGCCTTTCGATCCCTCCTACAGAACTCTCACTTCTGGAGCCCTTGGTAGTGTGCAACCCACCAGCCCCTGAGCCCTCCTCAAGGACGCTTGGGACCTAAGTGCAAAGGCAAGGCAGGGGAAGAGCTGAAGCCAGGAAGGCGCCAGTGGCGTCTCCCAGCCTCACACAGCCTGCTCCTTCCTAGGGAGGGAGCCTAAAAGCAAGGTAAGTCTGGGCAAGGCTCGCCCATGGCAGAGCAGCCTCGCGACGGGAACTCTGCCAGATCGGGGCTCTGAGCAGAGCCAGAGCTCTGCCGTACTGGAGGCGCACCTAGCTCCCTGCAAGGAGGGCTTTCAAACCCCAAACAATGAACCACATACCCCAAACCCCGAACCACATACCCAAACATGGAACCCGAACCCCAAACCCCATATCCTGAATCTGAACCCCTATCCCAACCGCAAACCCCAAACCCTGAACAGGGAACTCCAAACCCCTTACCCGAACTCAAAACCCCTAACCCAATCCCCAAACTCCGAACCCCAAACACCTAACCCGTACCGTGAACCCCTAACCCTAACCCAAACCCCTAACCCGAGCCCTAAACCCCAAACCCAAACCCCGACCCTCAAGCCCCGAACCGCAAATCCTGAAACACGTAGCCCAAACCCCGAATCCATAACTCCGAACCCCAATCCAGAACCCAACCCCGAACCCCAAACCACTAGCCCGAACCCCAAACCCAAACCCAAACCGCACACCCCTAAACCGAACCCCAAACCCTGAACCCAAACCCCTAACCTGTACCCCCACCCCACACCCCGAACCCGAACCCCAAACCCCTAACCCGAATCGCAAACCCCTAACCTGAACCCCAAATCCCAAACCCCAATCCCAAACCGCAAACACCAAAACCGAACCCTAAACCCCGAAACCCCAACCCCCAAACCCAAACTCCAAACTGCTAACCCGAACCCCAAACCCCAAACCCCTAACCGGAACCCCAAACCTCAAATCCAAAACCGCACACCCCAAACCTCTAAGCCGAACCCCGAACTGCCAACCCCTAATTCCTAACCCGAACAGCAAAACTCGAAACTGCACCTCACACCCCCAACCCCAAACCATGAACCCAATCCCCTGAACCCCAAACCCCAAACCTCAAATCTCGACCCCCGAACCACAAACCTCACATACTCAACCCCTAATCGGAACCTCAAACCCGAATCCCCAAACCCCAAACCCAAATCCTAAACCCCTAATCCCTAACCCAAACCGTCAACCCAGAAACCGAACCCCTAATCCCCAACCCCCAACCCTCAACCCAAACCCCAAACCCATAACTGGAACCCCAAACCGCGAACCCCTCACCCAAATCCCAAACTCCAAACCCCAAACCCCTAAGCCTTAACCTAAACTGCCAACCCCTAACCCGAACCGAGAATCCCTACCCCGAACCCCAAACCCCAAATCCTAACCGCGAACCCCTAACCCAAACCCCAAACCCAAACCGCGAACCCCAAACCCCTAACCCGAATCCCAAATCCCCAACCCCAACCGTGAACCTCAAACCCCAAACCCCTAACCCTAACCTCAAACCCCAAACCCCAACTGCGAACCTCTAAACCAATCCGAGAACCCCTAACCTGATCCCCAAACCCCAAACCCAAGCCCCAAACTCAAACCGCGAGCCCCAAACCCCAAACCCTTAACCCGATCCTCAAACCCCAAACCCCAACTGCAAACCCCTAATCTGAACCGAGAACCCATAACCTGATCCCCAAACCCCAAACCCCTAAGCTGAACCTTGAACCCCTAATCGGAACCCCAAACCCCAAACGAGAACCGCGAACCCGGAACCCCAAACCCTGAACTCCAAACCCCAAACCCGAACCCTGAACCCTAACCCGAACCCGAATCCAAACCCTAAGAAGGGAGGGGATTCCCGTAACCCGAACTCTGAACCTGAACCCTAACAAGTTGAGGGGATGCCGGCACCCTAACCCTAACCCTAACCCTAACAATAAAACTCTAAAAGAAAAAGAAACTTTTCTGGCCTAAGCCCCGCCCCTTGCGGTCCCCCATCCGCTCAAAGCAAAAAAGGCAAGCCCGGACTGGAACTTCTGACCCACAAAGCCAGATTGCATGTTTACTCGGCCGTCAGCCTAACCGCTATGCTAACAAAGCCCCCCGGGTTTCATGCTGCTCCCAGGCACTCTTCAAGCCTCGGCCCGCCAGGGCAGGCTAATAAAGAACTATGGGCCCCATTAGCGCTCACTTTAAGCCCTAACCGTAACCTGAACCCTGACCCTGACCTGAACCCTAACCCAAACCCGAACTCTAAGAAGAGGGGGGTTCCCCGAATTCTAACCCTAACCCCGAACCCGAACCCGAGCGAGTTGGGGGGTTGCCCGAACCCTAACCCTAAGCTTCACAATAAACCTCTAAAATCAAAAGAAACTTTTCTGGTCTAAGCCCCGCCTCTTGTGGTCCCCCGCCCCCTAAAAGGGAAAGAGTTAAACCCGGGACTTGAACTCCTGACCTACAGACCCTAGTCTGCCTGACTTACCAGCCTGCCTAACCGCTATGCTACAGAGGCTTGCTGTTTCAGGCAGCGCTCCCGGGCCCTCTTCAAGCCTCTGCGCGCCAGGGTCTGGCTCTATAGAATATCATGGCTGTCCTAGGTCATCTTTGCTTCTTATCCCTAAATCATAGACAGATGAGCTGAGAAAAAGCTTGGGTTGTCTCGGTGGGGTGGATCTGCTTGTCCTTGTGTTTCCCCTGGAGGCAGTCGCGGTCCCGCGGGCCTGGCCTGGCAGGGGGCGTGGGGGCGGGGCGCACCGTGCGCGCGTCGGGGGCGGGGCGAGCCTGGGCGGCTGGTCAGGGGCGCGGCTCACGGGAGCGGGTCTGGGGCGGGGTGAACATGGCGGCGCCTCGGGGCCAGGGGTCCCCAGTTGTGCTCTCAGGGCTCGCCATTGCAGCTGGGACTGCTCGTTTCGTGGGCTCCTGGGTCCCCGTCGATTGGCATCCAGCGAGCAGAGCGCAGGGCTGTGGACCACAGGTAAGGGAACTCGGACTCGGCGGAGCAGGGAACCATGTCTTCTGCCCTTTGTTTGCAGTCTCGGAGCCGACTGAAATGGCGATCGCAGAAAAGCCTCGCCTTTGGGGCCGAGGGTTTTACCGCTTCACCCCTTTGCATACAGCTCAGACCCGCGCGCTTTTCCCAAGCAGCCGAGTGTATTGCTTCCTACAGGCCTGGAGAGGATAACAGGCAGGAAGGCCAGGGGTCTCCAGACAGAGAAAATAAACTGCAAGTGTCAGACGTTTTTTTCTCTCTCTTAAGAGGCAGGAGGAGACCAAAGAGGGCTGCGGTTTTTTTTTCTCCATCTTGATACAAATGTAAAAGAAGGTTTCTCTGAAAATTCTGTGTTGCCATGACAACTCCTGGCTCCACCTGAATTTAACTTTTCTCAAACCTTGAACTAAGCAATGCATTGTTCTTATGGAAATGTTTGTCTTAAGGTATGTTAATGTCTTCAGGTCAGTTCCCCCTAAGGGCTCAGAAACGACTCGACAAACCGGTTTGTCTTACTCATACCTGGTTCTCTTAACCTCTGTGAATGAAACTATATATTTGCTTGGAAATCTGCCTTTCTTCAAGATTCATGTCCATCATTTTCTGGCCTGGGATGACTCATCTGCTGCCAATGTGATCTCAATGCATGCTGTGGGTGAGGGGCCTGGTGCCATTCTCTGAGACATTGTCTTTCTTTCCTTAGCAGACTGCTAGTGGCTGTATAACATCTGGCTAAAGACTAGCAGGGGGTACTCTTTCTTCCCCCTTTGAATGTCTACGTCAGCAGCTCTCTCGATCTCTTTTCTACTTGAATCAAACTTTTTCACAGAAAACCTCTGAGCCATCAAGCTTCGTCACTTGCCCTGGATTGAATTCTCCTCTGGAGGCCAAGAATGCTGGCATCTTTTGTGGTTTAGCAGCCACCTTTCAGCCTTTTGTAATTCATATTGAATCTTCATTTCAGATGGCAGATGCATTCCACGGTATTGCCAACTGAAGTCTTGTCATCGCTATGGAGTCTCTGTCCATGGCTTGAGGGTATTTTTCAGCAATCATGTATCATTTCCAGTGTGCCAGTCTTGTCATCCTCATTCCATCCATAGCAAAGTCTTTTATTAATGTTGACGTGATTGAAGGGGAATTGTTTGTTTCAATTCCCTTTCAGATTGTTATTTGCTGGTGTATACAGATAACACTGTGTCGTCATTCATTTGTATCCGTTTGGACAGCTTGATAGTTGTCTTTAGTTTCTTTAATTTCTCATAATTGAAGATGACCCTGGCTCATATATTTACAGTCGCACCCCTAGTCTCAGTCATTTCTTCAAAGAACTGTCCTTTTTTTAACATGACATTATTTTTGACTGTGCTGGGTCTTTATTGCTCCTTTGTCTAGTTGTAGTGAGCAGAGGCTACCTTCTAGTTGCTGTGCCATGGCTTCTCATTGCAGTGCTTTCTCTGTGTGCAGAACTTGGGCTCTGGAGCATGCAAACGTCAAGAGTTGTTCAAGGGCTTCATTGCCCCTGGGCGTGTGGAATCTTCTACACAGGAATTGAACCCGTGTTCCCTGCATCGGTAGGCAGCTTCTTTACCACCAGGCCATCGGAGATGTTTCCTGTTCCCTTTTATTAGAGAAGGATATTTAAAACATACATGTAGGAGCTCAATATGCTCAGCTGACAATACATGGAGATATATCTCCATGTATTCCAGCTCACCTTTGAACATATTCAGTTAAAGGTAATTTGTGATGATGTCTCCAACCTGATCCACCACGACATGGACATTGTAACGTTTCCTTTTGTTTATCTGGAACTTTGCCTTCCAATGGTAAGATACCTGGCTTCCACCGCTTGTCATACACAGAATTCAGTGCTTGTCCCACGTGGTTACTGAAAAAAAAAAAAACTGTCAGATTGTCTTTCAAAGGGGGCTCTGCGTGCATCGCACCAGTATCTTGAGTATGTTTTTGTATGATAGTTTACTATCAGTATACCCTCAGTGGCCAGGTGTCTATTTCAGTCGTTACCAATTATGAATGGGCTTGTTTGCTCTAGTGTTCTTGGACAATTCGAGTACAGTTTCTTTGTCAGATGTGCATTTGTTTAGGAAAAGAGTTGTATTGATTGTTGGCTGTGTTGCATCTTTGTGTGTGGGCTTTTCTCTAGTTTTGGTGAGCATGGGCCATAACGAGTGGTTTGCAGGCTTCTCACTGCAGTGTGTCCTCTTGTTGAGGGGCACAGGCTCACGGGCTTCAGTGGCTGCGGCATGTGAACTCGGCATCGTGGCTTCCAGGATCTAGAGCACAGGCTCGGCAGTTGTGGCACACGGGCTCCATAGGATGTGGCATCTTCCCATCCTAGGGATCGCACATGCATCTCCAGCACTGGCAGGTGGATTCTTGACTATGGAACCACCAGGGCATATTTGAGATTCTAGTTTTCCACACACGTATCTAGTGAAAGAGGCCAGGATCAAGAGGCATGGCAGCTGGGAATCCTCAGCCACAGCTCTGGTGTGCTATCCAAAGCTCTGGGGCCTTTGGTGAGCAGCTCAGCTTCCCTGGGACTGTTTCCTCCCGTCAGAAATGCCCTGCTTTTGGACTGTAGCCCACCAAGCTCCTCTGTCCCTAGGATTTCTGAGACCAGAGTACTGCAGGTGGTGCCATTTCCTTCTCTGCTGCTGCTGCCACGTCGCTTCAGTCGTGCCTGACTCTGCGCGACCCCATAGACAGCAGCCTACCAGGCTCCTCTGTCCCTGGGATTCTCCAGGCAAGAACACTGGAGTGGGTTGCCATGTCCTCCTCCAGTACATGAAAGTGAAAAGTGAAAGTGAAGTCACTCAGTGAAGTCGTGTCCGACTCTTAGTGACCCCGGGGTTGCAGCCTACCAGGCTCCTCTGTCCGTGGGATTCTCCAGGCAATGGTACTGGAGCGGGCTGCCATTGCCTTGTCTGATTTCCTTCTCTGCAAGATAGCGTTTTGGAAGCTCTTTTCTCCTGGATATTGCTTTTGATGAAGGAAGGGGGTTCCCTTCCAGGGCTTGAGAGTGAGTTCTTGTCTGACACTGGGCAATGAGTTGTCTGAGGAGAGGAGTGCTGTCCAAGCGAGAGGCTTCATTGGGAAGGGCTGCCGGGGTGGAGGGCAGGAGGGTGAGGGAAACGGAGAGAACCACTCTGTCACGTGGCTCGCACTCTCAGGTTTTATGGTCATCGGGTTCATTTCTGGTTTGTCTCTTGCCAGGCATTCTGAATTGGGATCCTTCTTGGGGGCACACGCATCACTCAGCCGAGATGGATTCCAGCGAAGTGCATCCTGGGAGGTTGGTAGGACCTCTGAACTGGAGCCTCCCATCTCCTGACCTCTCCAGAATTCTGGTTGGTGGTAGCTTGTTCGTTCCTTGTTCCTTCCCAGGACCTCCTGTTGTGAGATGACTCCTGCAAGTGTTTTCTTTTCTCTGTTGCCTGGCCAGGGTGGGTGGTCCGTGGTTCATTTAGCAGTTTCTTTTTGGTTCTCTCGAGTAAGGTCCTCCACAGGGTAAATGTATGAAATGATAAAAGGCAATGTGTTAACTCATTTGTATTCATAATTGGGTAAGTTGGCTTGTTTTGTGTATGTTAGACCTGATCACCAGACCGAAGGTCATGGAGAACGTTTGTAGTTTTCTAAAATTTCAATAGTTTTTAAAATGGAGTTACCTTGTTGCAAAGTTTGTGTGTATGTTCATATTTTTTTAAACAGTTATTTCTTTTTAGTTGATTGATCATTGCTTTACAATATTGGTTTGATTTGTCATACATCCACATGAATTGACCATAGGTGTACCTATGTCCTCTTGCTCTGGAATCTCCCTCCCACCTCGCACGCATTCCCACCTCTCTAGGTTACTACTGAGCCCCAGTTTGAGTTCCCTGAATCATACAGCAAATTCCCATTGGTTGTCTATTTACAAAGGTTGGTGTACCTGCATCCATGCTGCTCTCTCCATTCATCTCACCCTCTCCCTCTTGTTCCCCACCCTCGTCTGTAAGTCTGTTCTCTATGTCTGCACCTCCATTGCTGCTCTGTGAACAGACTCGTCAGTACCATCCTTCTAGATTCCATGTTTTTCTCTCTTTGACTGACTTCCCTCCCCTTTATTAGAACAAACTCACATGTGTTCCTTTTTATGGCTGCATTCCATACAGGCTCTGATTGTTCCTTAGCCATGTTTTGCGGAGGGTCATGGAGCTATTCTGCTCCATTTCAGTTTGGGCTTCCAGTCTGAGTGCTCGCAGCAGAGCTGCTTCTGGGTGAGCCCTCTGAGGTCTGTGAGCGCCGGGCTGCCCGCTCTTCTCCTGTGGCCCGCAGGGGGGCGCCAAAGCCCCCTCTGACCCGCGGGCGCAGGACGCTTTGCCTTTAGGCTCTGCCCCGTGAGCAGCTGGCGGGAGCTTTGTCTCCTCAGGACCATCAGGGCTCAGGCTTCTGGATAACAGGGCTGCATCCAGGCTGAGAGGAGCAGGGTTGCCTCAGTGCCCACCAGCAGGGAGGCGCTGCAAGAGCGAAAAATGAGGACGGAGTAGACGTTTCCTGTGTCCAGCTGAGGGCTGACTGGAGGTCCATCTCGGAGGACTCAGGGGGAAAGAGCTCCGTGTGCAAAGCGGTGGGTTTTCAGTTCGATTTGCGTTAGATGATGTAGAGGATGAACACTGATGTTCTTCCGTGGAGGTGGCCGTTTTCCTGTCACTGTTTCTTGAGAAGACTGTCCTTTCCTCTTTCGCTCGTTCCTGGTTTGATTTTCAGGAACTGACCATGTACATGTGGGTTCGTTTCTGGGCTCTCTATTCTCTCCTGGAGTCCATGTGTCTGTGTTCCTGCCAGTTCCTCACTGTGGTGGTCACTACAGCTCCGTGATGTAGTTTGAAGAGGGATAGGAAGATGCCTCCAGCTGTGTTCCTCTTTCTCAGAGTCTTTTTGGCCGTTTAAGGTCCTGGTCAACAGTAGCAGTCTAATATGAGGAATATTTCTATTTCTGTGAAAAATGCCATTGAATGTTATTTTGTGATTGCAGTCCGTGTATTTGTTGATGACTTTGGTTGGAATGGACCTTTTAATTCCTCATTGTTCCAGTGCATGAGCGTGGAATAGTTTTCTGTGTATTTGTGTTTTCTTTGGTTTCTTTATCAGTGCTTTCTAGTTTTCTGACTACTGGTCTTTTATGTTCTTGATTAAGTTTGTTGCTAGATGTTTTATTTAAGTGGGAGTTTCTTAATTTTTTTTTCTGATTGTTATGAGTGTCTAGAAATGCAAGTGATTTTTGGACTGTAAATGGTAGTCTATTATATGATTGTAAATTGATCCCAAATGATTCAGCTTTACTGAAAGTAGTCTAACAACATTTTGTGAAGTGATGTGGAACGTTTTATCTGTAACATCTGTTTCTCCTGCAGTAGGTCATCCAGAGGACCCAAGACATGGTGGTTACTAAGAGACTTCCCACAGTACTTCTTCATTCCACGTGGACTCCTTCAAGGGCAGTGAGCATCGCAGCTTCCCTTGAACTTCGTCTGGGTAAGTCTTGGCCTGTATCAGAAAGCTTCCTGCCTGTCTACTCTAAATTTCTTTTGTGGTATTGACATGGTTGTTTTGAAACCTAGTATACTTTCCAGTCATTTAAAATGTACAGAAAATGCCTAGCAATGGGAACAAGTGCTAGCATTTGCCACATCATCTAAAAGACTCTATGTGTTTTATCCAAAATGGGTACCTTCTGCAGAACCAGCACATAATCTCCAAAATCAGGAAATCATATGGTATCTACGTTATAATGTAATCCACCGCCCCACTTCCACTTTGCAATGTTCAAGTGTATGAATATATCTTTTGTTTCCATCTTCATCCTTTTTTCTTTATTTAGAGTGTTACTGAGATTTTCAGTTATTTGGACAAACTTGATGGATTGAAAGCAGACATGGTGAATAAGGGTTCTGGGTGGCCTTTTCTATGTGGATTTTTTTTTCACTGAAGATGGTTTGAATATTTATTCGTGTTGTAACATGTATGAATCCTGCATTCTTTCTCCCCCCATAGTAATGAAAAATCAATACTATGCCATTTACCATTTAGATATTTGTAAGCATACAGTGTTGTAGCAGACAACCTTTTCTTGTTTTGCAAACCAGTTTAATAATGTGCACCTTGTGCGTGCTTTGGACAAACTCAGGAAACTGAGTCAGTGACTGAAATGGCCCAAGATATCACCTTAGATTCCATCTTCATCTGAAAACAAAACAGGCACTTCCTGGTGGTCCAGTGGCTGAGACTGGACACTCCCAAAGAAGGAGGCCCAGGTTCATTTCCTGATCCAAGAACTAGATCTCCCATGCCACAACAGAGAATTTGCATGCTGTAGCTAAATATCTGGCTTGCCTCAATGAAGGTTGACCTGGCGCAGCCAAATGAAAACAGAAACAAATATTTAAAAAAATACAACCAAAGGAAAGGAAGGGTATGGTGGCTGTGCAGATTTACGGCTTAGCTTTCCCTATCGATAGAAAAGAAAAAAGAGTTTCAAAAGACTGTGTCTCATCCTTCTATCTGGCATATAGAGAGGATTCCTTTGAAATGAGATTTCTCTGGTAAATGTGACTCACAGAAGAGCTGTCTTGAACTTGGGTTTCAGAGATGATCATGTGTCCTCTAAAAAAATAAAAGTTAATTGGGTCCAACTAATCCTCATGCTGAGGTGGTATATTTTGTGGTAGCATTTGCTCCCCTTCACTTTGCATGTATCCCCATTTGTTTACACTGTCATCTACTGAAGACATCCTGATATTTGAAAGTTTGTAGTGATTCCAAGTCGAGCTGTTGTATATAATCATGCGATCCTTTTTTGTCTGGACATGTTTTCAAAGCTGTTTAGTAAGTGCTGGACATGAAGGATTCAGGTCACAGGTGAGCCTTGTTTAGCTGTGGAAAAATCCAGCTATGTTTCTCTGTGGCTTGTGGGATCTTCTGGGGTAAGGGATCGAACTAGAGTGTCTTGCATTGTCAGGCAGATTCTTTACCACTGAGCCACCGGAGAAGCTGTGCCCTACCCCCTTTTCTTGAGTTGACTGGATCTAATAGGTGTGCAGTGCTACCTCACTGTTATTTTAGTTTGTCATTTCCTAATGCTATGTGGTTTTGAGTCTTTTTGATAGGCTTATTTACTATCTTTATATTTTTGTAGGCCAGGTGTTTAGGTGTATACATATTTTATGAGATTGTTCTAGATTTTTTGGTATATTTGGAGAACAATCCTTTATCAGATATCTATTTTATAAATATAGTTTCCTGTGGCTTGTGTTTAAGTTTTGTGAATAAGGTTTTTCACCGTTTCAATTTCTAATTTTTTAAAGTTGATGTTATATGTGTTTTCTATCCTTTTTTGGATAGCCTTTAGTGTGTTGTTGTTGTTGTTAAATTTTATAAGCAGAAGTGAGGTACCGTAGATACAGTTTTAAGCTAAGCTGAGGTGCCACAGATACAGTTTTGCCTTTTGTCTGTTGAGAAGTTTGAGTGAGTTTGGTGTACACTGTAACATTATGTCTACATTCATTTGACTGGATATAGCTTCCAGTTATTTGTCTAATTGGTTTTGGAGATATGATGGGAAGTCAGTTTTTCCAAGGGAAACTGAGGTCCATGAAACATGAACTCTTTTCGATCGGTCGGAATCACTTTCTGCTATTTCTGACAGATTTGACTTGTTTGGATATCTCATATGAGCGGAATCACAGAACGTTTGTCTTTTTTTGGTCTGGTTTATTTCACTTAATCTAATGACCATAAGGTTTGTCCACATTGTCGCATTGTCAGAATTACTGACTTTGAAGGGCCGAATCAGATTCCATTGTGTGTATACCACAGTTTGTTTATGGAATTGGCTGCCATGGACACTTCGATTGCTTCTGTTTGTTTGCCAGTGTGAATCATGCTGTTGTGAGTATGACGGAAGGAGTATCCATTTTTTTCAGCCCCCTTTCCCAATCCTTTTGGGTACATAGCATGAATTGGAATCGAACTATGTATTTCTTCCACGTGTTCGTTTTGGAGTCATTTGTGTAATGTCTTGCAGAGTGGCAGCACCATTTAATGTACTTTTTTGTATGGTGGAATACCGTTCAAGCTTCTGAATATACCTTGCGTTGCATATTCAGTCTCCCACCAACGGACACTTGAATGAGTTCTACCTTTGAGCTATTGTGAATGTCACTATGAATATTTGTGTACCAGTTTTTGTTTGAATTATTAACAAATACATTACCATATATAAAAGAAGCCACAAGGACCTACTGTACAGTTTAGGAAACTATTAAATATCTTATGATGATGTATAATGCAAGAGAATCTCCAAAGGAATATATGAAAAGCACATAATAACCATGATATTTATTGTGGCAACACTATGAGTTATCATAGCACTACTCAACGTGTATTTATACATGTCACTAAAATATTTACATCTGTAAGGATATTATAAAAAATTATATAAAAACTCAAGAATTCAAACAGAGAATAAATAAACTTCCTGTCATTGCTCGTCATCATTTATACACTCATACTACCTGTAACACTCATTGTATAAGTGCTGGACTAGCAATTGACATTCTTGTAAACCAAGAGATTGTGAAGGTGTAAGGAAATATAGCTTATTGAATTCCTTAATGAAGGATTCTAGAACTCTATGTCCATGAAGTGAATGAAATTCCGTTTTAGTGAGCCACATTCTTACTAGAGTGATGAGCCTCCACCCCACCCAACGTTAGTTCACAATGAAATCCTGCAGTCCTCTGGCCTCAATGTCTGCTTCCTGC
This sequence comes from Capra hircus, assembly GCF_001704415.2. Taxonomy (NCBI): domain Eukaryota; kingdom Metazoa; phylum Chordata; class Mammalia; order Artiodactyla; family Bovidae; genus Capra; species Capra hircus. The sequence goes on from NW_017194869.1 coordinate 13,792, forward strand.
TACCGAGAAAGAAAAGATGAGGAAGTCCTGACAAAACCGATGCTATTTTTCTTTTTCTGATTTGTATTTTATCGCAGGGCCTGGCAAAAAGAGGGCCCAACCTGTTTTTAGAGTTCCATCCCAAGGGTTCCTCCGGCATGTTCCCTATGTTGACAAACTGCTGATTATTTTCAACAAAGGACAATGATCTGCACTTGACTATCTGTTGCTTGAGCTGGAATAGCAGGCATCCCTTGTAGTGCAGTCGTTCATGCGGAAGTAGACATCCCTGAAGCAATAGTATAAGAGGAACACATTTATCATGTAGACATCGCATCCCATGCATTTGTAATAATTTTTCAGTTATACCCATCATCATCGGAGGAACTGACTTGTCCCAGTAATAACGAGAGGACCCAGTAGAACGGTTCCTTGACTTATGAGTACTTCCTATGAGTACCCTTATGAGTCCTTCTTCCAATGTTGTTTCTCCTAGTTTGGTCATGAACAGTAGAAGCTGATGGCAGTGGTCCTTGAAATGTATGTCGATTCCCAGGTGGCGCAGTTGATCAAGAAATACTCTGCCTACCAGTGCAGGAGGTGGAAGTGATGTGGGTTTGATCCCTGGTTCAGGAAGATAACAATTCATACACATGTTTTCTGGGAACCAGTTTGATACTCATGAGTTTTTTCTTCTGTATCCAGAAAAACAAATGCTGTTCAAGGACACTGAAAGAACCCTGATTTCGAAAATCAGATCTGTATTGTGAACAATGCTTCGATATCCGTGAGTCGAAGCATAGTATTATGCCTATCATCCTTGTATTTCCCTCAGTGAAATATGTTGAGGAAAACTCTTCATTCGTGGTCTAGAGTCACGAAGAAGCTAAATAGCATTCATCCTTTACGTTGACAACTGTGAATCTAAATCTCCTGTGAATCCTATGTGACAACCACACATACCAACATGAGTTATCAGTATTATATCGATATTTTTAGTCCTATTGTATGTCAACTAAAAAAATCAATATCTAATTGTACATGAAGTCAAGACATAAAGTCAGTGCAAATACAAAATGTTCCATCCTTTGAGAAAGGGAGAAAAACATCTCTGTGCTTAGCCTATCGCATTTTTATGGATTAGATCCTTAAGTAGTTTATTCACCACACCCTATGAATGATTCACAAGTCTTCAGAGAAGAAAGGGTCATTTCTCTTAAACAATGAGTAGTTCAACTCTTCTCAAAGCAAAGTCATAAGTGAGTCTAATTTTGCGTGAGCCCATGAAAACTCAGTGTTTTCATTATGCTTGTGCTTATGATGGGAGGAGGTCTGAGAAGGCGCTTCTGAAGGATTATTCATACCAGTCTTTCTCATATGTATGGAGTCTTTAAAGATCGAATCACCGAGGTGTTGCTTCTACACTTGTACTAGGCCGAGCAGCAACATTCCCTTTCTCCCTAAGTGCAGTAGACGTCTGTCTTCTGTCCTCTGGAGTATGTATTGCTTGAGCTCACCACAGCCTAGTAGATGGAAATCGTCAGGATATTCTGGAAACCCTTTGGATTTCAGTCTGCTCAGGAGGTTACCACTGCTGCAAACCTCTGGATTTTACCACGCACTTTTAACAACCTCAGATGAAGGATACAAGTCAACACTCGTGACAGCCACGGGCTTCCATGGCCTATCCATGATTGTTGGCTTTGCTTTCATAATCATCCTGTTTCTTATACCAACTAAACTGTCACTGTATTTTTTCATGACCATTTTATCTTTGACGGTTTTTAGATCTATTATGGATTTTCCTATATATCTTCACTCATCGGTGAGGGTCTTCTGTTAGTAGTAGTTACGACAACTGACTTCCAGTCAGTTAGCTGTGGCAGAATAGAAAAAAGAATGACCCACTGTATATTATTCGTATTATGTATCAATATATTATTCGTTTTATTGTTTGCAGTCATCCACTTCCAAGTTTCCGAAATAAACTTTCAGAAAAATCACATCCTTTGGAATGTCCGTTTGACTGAATAGGAGCACGGAAATGCTATTCCATAAAATTGTTTACAGTTTCCATTCCATTCCTCCTGTTTGATGTAGATATTGGCCTTTGGTTCTATCACTAGCTTTGCAAGTAAAAAAATTCATTAGAGCTCATATGGTAATTTTACTGTTGGCAATAAGTTTAGCATAAAATGAACACAGAAGAGGTTACAGTAGACCAAATATGAAAGTCAGTTGAAAAGAAAACATAGTGTTGAATGTTGACAGTAGGAATATAGTTATGAAGTTCCTTTATTATTATTCTATCCTTTCCCGTTTCTTTTGCAGGGGTGTTAATGTACAGATTCCAGTCCTATGGCTGGAGTGAAGAATAGTATCATGATTCTTGAGAGCAACTCTACTAAGTCTTCACGCTCATGTCACTCAAGGTTTTTTAATACCTATTATGTTAGTCGTGTTTGTAGTTTGTGAAGTCACATAAGTTGCATTCACTCAAGCAATAGTATCAAACAGCTATGGCATCAATTCTAGATGTGAATCGATATCGAATGTGAATCCATTTCACTGTGACAAGTGATTATTGCAGATATTCTATTCATGCCAGTAAGAAAGCTGTGCAGAAATAATATAATGTTTATGAAGAAAATAAGATTTGCTAATTTGTTGTATTATTCTCTTTCTTTTCAACAGATTGAATGACAACAGGCTCCACTTTTCATTCACTTGTATGACTATGAGCAGTTTGACCAAGTTGAAGAAGATGACTCGTTTGTAGTCTTCCTCATCAGCTCATTCCATCTACTGGCTTTCAAATCATTTAGTACAGAGCTCACCGTCTAGGTGTTCATCCAGTGTTTTGTTTGCTTATCATGCAGGATCATTTTCAAAGGAAAAGTATGTGTGTATGAGTTAGAGCTCTGATCCCAAGAGTCCATGTAGAAGCTTCCCCTGAGAAGTGTATCGTTTTTGCACCAATGCTACTGAAACGTGTGAATGTGGTATACCACGCATCCCAATAAGCGTCCACAGCTTCACAGGCTGCTTCTTTGAAACGCCCAGTACTCATGACATTCCATTCATCTGAGGACTAAATATAGCCAACGTAGGCTGTGTTTGCCAAATAGACTTTGAAGTATTCTTCACACAGTCCTTCATCGACGCCAGTTTTCAGATCGAAGAAACCCTTGCTCCATGAAGTGTGTGAACACATATACTCATGTTTTGTTTGCGATTTTAAAGTCATTCTTCAGTTTTGTTGGAGGAATGGTTCTGTATATGCCCCGTGGATCTGTGCATGAAAGCCCTAATAACTAATGTGAATCGACTTCACTACCAAGGGATGTTTTCATATCTATTGAGGATTTAGTTCATGTATTTCGATTTTAACTTTCTGTCTTACAGCCTTGTTTGTAGATCAAAGCTATTTGAAAGTGTCATCTGGTTTTCAATGGCTTGTGAGGTTATTCATGAGTGGTTTATAAAACCGAATGGATTGTACGTAGCCATACTTTGTTGTCATTCTATGAATTTGAAGAATGTCTGAAGAATGTCTGCAGTTATGCCTTAAAGATTCATACAATTGATGTCCAATATTTATCTCAATAGACTTGCTTTCAATTTGTAGTTTCCTATGCATATGTCTTTCTTTATGGATTTGGGTAGAAGTCGTATCGGAACACTGAAAAATCTGTGATATCAGCCGTGCTGACCTTCTTTCCGGTGGTCATCATTAAGATTTTCACGCTCACTGTCACTTTGTGCAATGCTATGGATCCTAGTGGAAACAGGTGCCGTTCATCCTACTTTTGTGAAGATTGAACTCATCGTAGAAAGTGGAATTTGTTGAAATATTTATGGTATCAATATATCCTGTGTATATAATTACCCAGATTACGGGTGCGTATCTGATTGCTAAGTTATAAAATGTATGAGATAGATGTGATCCATCAATGGCGATTGGATACGTGGTGGAGAGGTATTTTGGTGATGCAAGAGATTTAAATGATGTGATCAGAGTATTTATATCCCTTTTATGTGGATAATGGGTCTTGGATCGATGTTTGAAACATTCCAACCTTGTCTTTTGTTATGCATGGGAAGTGTCCAAAACGAAGATGATGCAGGTACGTACTTCAAGGGTAAGTATAGGGTTGAGGGCGTGACTATGAAGTGGGTTAGGGTTAGGATGTGGATAGGGTGTCGGGTGAGGGAAGGGTTAAGGTTACAGTGTGCAGAACAGCCCCCCAACTTGTTAGGGTGAGGGGTGAGGCGTGAGGGTTAGGGTTAGGGGTGAGGGTGAGGGTAAGGCTTCAAGGTGAGGGTGAGGGTAAGGGTTCAGGGTGAGGGTGTGGGTGAGGGCGAGGGTAAGGGCTCGGGGTGAGGGTTCAGGGTGAAGGTGTGGGTCTCACATCTGATAAACGATTGCATTCCAAATATACCCTTCATTTCCCTCGAACAGAGCTCTCACTGTTGGAGCCCTTGGCAGTGTGGAAGCCACCGGCCCCTAAGCCACCACAAGAACGCCTGGGGCCTAGGTGCAAAGGCAAGGCAGGAGCAGAGCTGAGGCCAGGAAGGTGCCAGTGGCGTCTCCCAACCTCGTGCAGACTGCTCCTTCCTGGGCAGGAAGTCTAGAAGCCAGGCAAGTCTGGGCAAGGCTCGCCCCAGGCAGAGCAGCCTCGCGCAAGGAACTCTGCCAGATCAGGGCTCTCAGCGGAGCTGGAGCTCTGCCATACTGGAGGCGCACTCGGCTCCACCCCAGCAAGGCTTGCAGCAGCAGGCGACTGGGCTGCCTCCTCTTCCCCGGAGGAGGCTCCCTTCCACTTGTCCTGTGCACTCGGCTTCCAGGCGGAGCCATACCTCGCCTCCTGCAGGTCTTGGCTCAGGGGTTACTTCCCCTGAGCTGGGGTTGTGGGCGGGAACCCAGACACGCAGGGGCAGGCCCCAACAACCTGCACACAGCTCTGCTGGGGAGAAGAGCATTAGGGAACCTATGTATTTCAGGCAAATGATGGGAGACCACAAGTGAGTCGCCAGCCTGCTGGCTGCAGACACCACCCAGGGGCCCTGGGTGCATGGTGCTCTCAATGTGGCGCTGAGTCTGGACAGCCAAGCAACAGCTGAAGGAGCTCTGCAGTTGCCCTTCCCTTCCCGTCGACAGAGCTCTCAGTGCTGGAGCCCTTGGAAGTGTGGAACTCAGCGATCCCTAAGCCCTCCCAAACACATGTCTCTGCTGGGGAGGAGAGTGCTAGGGAACATACGTCTCTCACACACTTTCTAGGCACACACGGAGTCAGCCTCTGGGAGTGTGGGGATGCAAAACCCAGCCAGGGGCCCTTGGAACCTGGTGCTCTCCGTGCGGCGCTTAGTCTGGGCGGCCAAGAACCGCTGGAGGAGCCCTGCTGTTGCCCTTCGCTTCCCTCTGACAGAGCTTTCACTGCTGGAGCCCTTGGCAGTGTGCAACCCACCAGCCCCTAAGCCCTCCTCAAGGACGCTTGGGACCTAAGTGCAAAGGCAAGGCAGGATTGGAGCTGAGGCAAGAAAGGCGCCAGTGGCGACTCCCAGGCTCCTGCTGCCTGCTCCTTCCTGGAGAGGCAGCCTAAAAGCAAGGCAAGTCTGGGCAAGGCTAGCCCCCGGCAGAGCAGCCTCGCGCCAGGAACTCTGCCAGATCGGGGCTCTGAGCAGAGCTAGAGCTCTGCCGTACTGGAGGCGCACTTAGCTCCGTGCAAGCAGGGCTTTCAACTTGACGGGGCTGGGCTGCCTCCTCTTCCCCCGAGGAGGCTCGCTTCCCTGCTGGCTGTGCACTCGCCTATCAGGCGGGGGCGCAGGGCTCCTCCAGCAGGTCTTGCCTCAGGGGCTGCTTCCCCTGAGTTGGGGCTGTGGGCAGGAACCCAGACACGCAGGATCAGGCCCCAACCACCTGCACATGTCTCTGCTGGGGAGGAGAGTGCTAGGGAACCTACGTCTGTCATACACTTTCTGGGCACCCAAGGAATCAGCCTCCGTGGTGTGCGGGGCTGAAAACCCCAGCCAGGGGCCCTGGGAGCCTGGTGCTCTCGGTGCGGCGCTGATTCTAGGCGGCCTAGAAACCGCTGGAGGAGCCCTGCAGTTGCCCTTCCCTTCCCTCTGACAGAGCTCTCACTGCTGGAAGCCCTTGGCAGTGTGCAACCCACCACCCCCTAAGCCCTCCCCAACGACGCCTGGCACCTATGTGCAAAGGCAAGGCAGGATTTGGAGCTGAGGCAAGGAAGGCACCAGTGGCCGACTCCCAGGCTCGCCTCCAGCTCCTTCCTGGGAGGGAGCCTAAAAGCAAGGCAAGTCTGGGCAAGGCTAGCCCCCGGCGAGCAGCCTCGCCGCCAGAAAACTCTGCCAGATCGGGGCTCTGAGCAGAGCTAGAGCTCTGCCGTACTGGAGGCGCACTTAGCTCCGTGCAAGCAGGGCTTTCCTCTTGACTGGGCTCGGCTGCCTCCTCTTCTCCCGAGGACTTAGCTTTTTTCTCACACTGAAATATGTAAGTCTAGTTTGAGACAAGAATGGCATACGACATGGATAAGTGAGCCAGCGATAATTTTACCAAGTGATCACTTGTGACGAAAACTGATCCATGTTTCGCTAAGCAGAGAAACATGTGAGCAAGGAGACGTGGTTGAGGGAGGCCTAGGATCCCTGCGTGCTCTGGGAGGTTCCCGGCTCGCCACAGCCGTCAAACTCAAGGGGAAAGGACAGCCGACCTGAAGTGCAAAAAGAAACCTGGCTGGAGGGAGACCACTGCGCGGCGCCCCATAGGCCCTGAATTGGCGAAAGAGCACAGCCAGCAGTGTAGCGAGCCTCCTG
>NW_017194870.1:0-9150 GCF_001704415.2 Capra hircus
TCAGCAATGGAAGAACACTCAGGTTCCGCAGCGACTACACACAAGGTCTTAGGCCCCGGCATCTACGAATCCGAGAGGCCCCCGAGCAACTCGCATGGGGACTGGCCTCTCCTGAGGCCACCAGAACGGGTCCCTGAGGTCCCCGTCATAAGTCGAGAGCACCTGCGCAACTCGAGAAAATCCAGGAGGTTGTCCCTCCAGGCGAGATGCTGAGTGTCAGGAGGACAAAACTTCCCCTTCACACCCTTGCTCAACTCAAGAAGTTCCCGACATACCCGTCTCCACTCGAGTAGAAGCACGAGTCCCGTCCACATCCAGAGGAGCCCCGTTTCTGCCTCATAGCTCGAGAGGAGGGATCCTTACCCTGCGTGGTCAGGAAAGAATTCCCGGCGTTCCCGTCGCATCTCAAGAGGAGGGGCTCTCCACAGGAAAGGCGAGAGGAATTCCAGTGTCGTTCCACCATTCCCAGAGTCCCGCAGATGTTTCAGTCCATTCTAGGGAAGCCTGTTTGCCTGCACTGCCTCGACTTTCAAGCGAGGATCGACTCACACCACGGTGGCCACGTTGACAGCCCTGTGGAAAGCCTCGTGGAACCTCAAGGGAAATCCACAGATCCCTAGATCCACGCGAAGGGAAGCGTGACACTGCTGTTACATCTCGGGAGGAAAGCGCACGTGCATGCCCCCACTCGAGACGAGGACTGACTCCCCTGGGGAGACTCCAGAAGTACCCAAGATCCATGTCTGCACTGGAGAGGGAAATGTCAGGTTCCGGCACCGACTCTACACAAGGTCTTAGGCACCGGCATCGACGGCAGAGGAATCTAGAGACCCCCGAGCAACAGGCATGGGGACTGGCTTTTCCTGAGGCCACCAGACCGGGTCCCTGAGGTCCCGTCGTAAGTCGAGAGAACCTGCCACAACTCGAGAAAATCCAGTAGGTTGTCCCCTCCAGGCGACATGAGGCCCATTTCCCTGAGCGTTTCGAGGCTAATCACACCTAAACTCTGGAAATTCCAAAGGGTCCTTCACACCCTTGCTGCAACTCAAGAAGTTCCCTGACCTACCCGTCTCCACTTGAGTGGAGGCACGAGTGTCCCAGCCACATCCAGAGGACCCCGTTTCCGCCTCATAGCTCGAGAGGAGGGATCCTTTCCCTGCGTGGTCAGGAAAGAATTCCCGCGTTCCGTCGCATCTCAAGAGGGAGGCTCTCCACAGGAAAGGCAGAGGAATTCCAGTGTCGTCCACCATTCCCAGAGTCCCGCAGAAGTCTCAGTCGATTTCAGGGAACCTGTTTTCCCTGCACTGCCTCGACTTTCAAGCCGAAAATCGACTCACTCCACGTTGGCACAGACCCTGTGGAAAGCCTCGTGGGAAAGCCTCGATGGAAAGCCACAGATCCCTTGATCCTCGCGAAGGGAAGCTAACACTGCTGCTTCAACTCGGGAGGAAAGTGCACGTGTATGCCCCTACTCGAGACGAGGACTGACCAGGGGAGACTTCAGAAGTACCCCAAGATCCATGTCTGCATTGGAGAGGAAATGTCAGGTTCCAGCACCGACTCCACACAAGGTCTTAGGCCCAGCATCGACGGGAGAGGAATCCCGAGAGACCCCGAGCAACAGGCATGGGGACTGGCCTTTCCTGAGGCCACCAGTGCGGGTCCCTGTGGTCCCGTCGTCAGTCGAGAGCTCCTGCCGCAACTGGAGAAAATCCAGAGGTTCTCCCCGCCAGGCGAGATGAGGCCCATTTCCGCTGGGCCTCTCGAGCTAATCACACCTACCTCTCGAAACTTCCAAAGGGTCCTTCACACCCTTGCTGCAACTCAAGCAGTTCCCCGACATACCCGTCTCCACTCGAGAGGAAACACGAGAGTCCCGCCCACATCCAGAGGAGCCCCGTTTCCGCCTCATAGCTCGAGAGCAGCGAATTTGTCACTGCATGGTCGGGAAATATTTCCCGGTGTTCCCGTCGCATCTCAAGAGGAGGCGCTCTCCACAGGATAGGCGAGAGGAACTCCAGGGTCGTGCCACCATTCCCAGAGTCCCCCAGATGTCTCAGTCCATTCCAGGGAAACCTGTTTTCCCTGCACTGCCTCGACTTTCAAGCCGAGGATCGACTCACACCACGGTGGCACGTGGACAGCCCCTGGGAAAGCCCTCGTGGAAAGCCTCGTGGGAAATCCTCGCGGGAAAACCACAGATCCCTTGATCCACGGGAAGGGAAGCGTGACACTCCTGCTACAGCTCGGGAGGAAAGCGCACGTGCATGCCCCCACTCGAGACGAGGACTGACTCCCCTGGGGAGACTCCAGAAGTACCCCAATGCCGGGGTCCATCCCCGGTGGATCCATGGAATTCGAAGTGTGGACGGCGTTGGCGTGGAAAGACTTGTTTATTTATTAATATAAGATTAGATTAGGAATCTATAGTGTAGTAAGAAGATTAATGTTGGAATAGGGCTGAATAGCTTGGTTTACGCGTAAGGCCAATAAAATTCCAGACAAGTTTTTGCACCATCTACGTTGGGCCATTGGCGCCCGCTTAAATATCTAAGGGTGCGTCGCCTTAAGCCCCCTTTCATGCGGGTCTTAACAGCCAGGGCAAGTAAGTAGACCTGGCGAGCCTCCGTGCCCCAGGTGGAGATTCAGCCTGAAGTTAAAGTGAAGAGCAGAGAGAAGGAAAGGGAGAGAAGAACAAAGAGAAAAAAGACACGGGGGGAGCCAGAGTCCCAAGAAACCAGGTCGAGAGACTAGTTTGAGAAGCTGGCCCGAGAAACTGGCCCCTGGCCCCTGGCCCTGGCCCCGGCCCCTGGCCCCCATCCTTTATTGTTCAGAAGGCCTTTTATACTTTTGATAAAATATGGAGATCAATGGGTAACGCAGAATTATGTAGCGTTCGCAGCCCAGACTCTTTCTATACATCATTTTGTATACAAAAGGTCGCAGGTGATTTACATTATCTTCTGGCCAAGAGGCTTGTTAACACTTTTTGGCTCTCTTCTTTAATGAATGTTAATTTTGTTTCCCCTGGAGTGTTTTTCTTTAATCTGCATCTCCTTAAAGCATTAAAGTTACATCTCTATAGAACAAAGGTGCAGTGGGTTATAACAAAGAAGGTACTTAACTCAAAGATCTAATGTTGCTAATACCAGGTCTACTACTTGTTTTCTATATACCAACTATATCTAAAAAATAAAGGATATGAAAATTTGGCAGCAAGCATTGACTCAACAAATGAAACTTTTAATCAGTCCTATTCTAAAGATTTTGACTCCTCGGAAGCTCCTACATTCCTAGGATGTTTTAAGCTTTCTGTGCCTCCTGCGGTCAGGAGGCCTCAAACAATCACAAGGCAGCTGTACGAGTCCTGCAGGCAGGCTAGAAAGCCATCAGAGGGTTTTCTGGATTGAAACACTCTTTGAAATGCAGAAGACTAAAGCCCTGAATTGACTTTTTCCAGAAAATGTCAGAAGAGTGGAAAAGCAGAGCACAAAAGCCAGCAGATTTTTGTTGGGTACATGCTTAGGAATTTCCAGAGGGGTCCCTGAAGTCTGAGCACGCCTTGCATATGTCAGCTTGCTTCCTCATGACCTTGTCAGGGGCAGGATTCCTCACACTGGCTCCCGCATCTCACCCTTTTTAATTTTAAATAATTAATTATTTATGTTTAAAATCAGGTGCAGTTCGGTCGCGAGATTTCGAATGATCTGCTGAAGAATCTAGACAATACAGGGAAGAACGATTACGAGGAGCAAGATATAAACAGTAGACAGAATAGTCTTTCCAGAAATGAAGTTAGAGAAAGTGTGGGAAAAGTTATTGGCTTCTCCTGCGGTGGTAAAATCTAATCGGGAGTGTTCCAAGGTCTGAATCTGGTTATGCAGTTTCCCTAAGTCTAAGCTAATATCTGAGCTGTTCCAAAACACCTAAAACTTGATTTTTTACCATATTGGGAATTTACACTTGTTGAGTCAATGATTGCTACCATACAGTTTTGTAACACAGCAAGAACATAATTATCATATCAATAAGTTGTTACAGTTACAGGACATCTTTAAAACCACAAAAGAGCAGACATTACTTTGAGGAGTTAACAAGATGAAAACATCCATGGTTCACAAGTTGCTACATTAGGTACGTTAAGTTTTCTGGAATCATTGGTGAAAAGAAGAACATAAGGAGAGGATAGACAAGCCAAAATAGAGTAAATAGAGTCATTTTTCGGTTGGAGTTTGTGCTGCAGCAGCTGTTAGTCCCGCAGGGATCTTGATGTTTCTTTTGCCTCTTCTGCCGGTGGAGCAGCGGCCTTCACCCGCCCTCTGACACTGGCGCTGTTACGGGGCTGCGAGTGCGGTGCACTGGGTTCCATCAGTCAGGCTGGCCCCGCCCACAGCTTTTGGTGTGCGGCTGTTTCCCGCGGCGGTGGCGGCAGAGAAGTTCCCTTTTTCTTTTGTGGCAAATCAGTCTGTCTGGGATCTAAACTGACGAATCTGCACCCTGTGGAAAAAATATAAACACATCCTCGACCCGCAGTAAATTTTGGGTCGGGATTTTTTGTTATCTGGAGGAGATCTTTTTGCTTTACTAATGGCTTTTTATTTTACTGTTTCAAACGAATCAGCATTCAACTTATTACAAAGAGAACATGTTGTAAAATCTGATGGGGGAAAACTATACTTAATTTCTCCTTTTTTAATTTTTGAATTAACAAAGCATGTGAGGGTAAATGATGCAAGATTTGACCACAATAATTTTCTATAGCAATCTGCCAATCATCATCAAACATTTGAAAAGCATCAAGTTGTTTTCTGTTATATGGAATTACAATTTTTGATGGCTCTTTAGTAAACAATTTAATAAATCAGTATTCTTGAATTAATCTTTTTAATTAATATGTCAGTAATTTTTTGTTAGGCAGAGGCCACTGTTCCACCCACACCGGATCTTGAGGTATCCATGTAATGGGGTCGGCAGCAGAAACAATGGACTCTATTATAAATTTGGATGCCCCAATCTAGCACGTAGCTGTCGAGGAGTTGGGCAAATTGGCTCAATTATTCCTGTCTGTTGTTTACCCAATCCTTTTGATGGATCATAGCCCATCTGCAACATCTGAGAGGTCACTTTATCATCAGGGCTAAAAAGTAACACTCCCATTTGAGACAGCACATCCCCCCCCACAGGGTAAAGGGGAGTGAAGGGATTACATACGGTTGGAAAGTTCCACGGGTATCCTCAAATTGCCAATCTAAAATTTTTGCACTTTTGGCTACTGTGGGGGCTCTTCCTATCCCCACCAAGTTATTTTCAGTAGTATGTGTGGGCCAGGAGCTGGGCCAGTCTTTTCCTGAAATGCAAGAAACGTCTGCTCCTGTGTCTAATAACCCCACAATAGACTTGCCATTAATCAGAATAGTTTTCATAGGACGTTTCTGAGTAATTTCTGTTATCCAAAAAACCATATCACTAGACCCAAATCCTTTATCCTGCCTTTCATTCTGAGTAGCTGTGTGCCCAATTGCAGTGTGGTAAGGCAAAAGCAAAAGATGGGCTACTCTTTGTCCCTGATGTATTTGGAAAGTTTTAATTGGGGGTGAAATCTTTATCTGGATTTCTCCTGTATAATCTGAGTCAGTTACTCCAGGGATGATTGTGAGACCTTGCATAGCTAAGGAACTTCTGCCTAGTATAATTCCTAGTAAACCTGTTGGTAATGGGCCTTTAACTCCTGTAGGGATTTTCACAGTGGGGCTATCTGGTGTTAATATTGCTGAGGTGGTGGAACGAGGTCCAGTCCTGCGCTGCCTGGGGTTGCTCTGATGAGTTCTGCGACGGGACGAAGGGAATGAATGGGTTCAGTGAGGCTGCCCCAATTGTTGTCGGGGCCTGAGGCTGGCCCCTCAATCCGTTTCCCGACTGCTGGTCGGGGCCCAAAAAGGCTCCATTTCTATGGAATTGTGACCTACATTCTTTTGCCCATGATATCCTTTTTGACAACGAGGGCAGAGAGATCTAGGGAGATTAGTATGCACAGAATTCGGCAGAGAAGAACCGGTTGCTTTTTGGGGACAAGCTCGCATAAAGTGCCCTTCCCGTCCGCAAGAGAAGCAGGCCTTGGATAACCAATATTCTGGCCTGGACTACTGGAATGACTCTTTGACGGGTTATTTTTATTTGTAAAAAAGGACTGTACTGCCTGCTGGTAAGAATTTCCCTTTATGGCTGCAGCTATGGCAACGCCCTGCATCATTGCTGGTCCTACATCTGCACATTGCCTGATATAATCTATTATTTCCCCAGTTTTTTTATAGGACGTAAAATGGCCTGGCAGGTAGAATTAGCATTTTCAAATGCCAGTTGTTTTATCAATATACTAGCTGCCTCAGTATTGGAAATTACTCTGTTGACTGCCTCTGCAAGTCTTGATATAAAGTCTTCATATGGCTCTTCTGGTTTTTGTTTAACATTTGAGAAGGACGAGGTAGATTCTTTCCCTTCAGGCAACAAACGCCAAGCCCCAAGGGCGCAGGCGGTTACTTGATCTAAAGTAGTTTTGTCTAATCCCATTTGATCTCTAAGTGTTCCGAAATCATTAGTCCCTGCCAACATACTTTTTATAATATATCTTGGGCCATATTTTTGGTTAGCATCAGCCTGTTTTTGGGCAAGATCTTCATATTCAGTTCTCCAAAGTACATATTGACCTCCAGACAGACAAGCTTTAGCGACTGTCTTCCAGTCATGGGGTGTCATCCATCTGCCCGCTAAAGCCTCCACCAATGATACAGTATACGGGGCTTTAGGCCCATACAAAGCACAAGCCTGTTTGAGTTCTTTAATCATTTTCATTGGAATGGGTTCCCAGTGGGGGCTGTTCTGCCACCACTGCCACCAAATATTATGGGGAAACAAGCCTCAAGGTGGGGATCAAGTTCATCATCTGGGCTAGAGAAAACCCTTCTTCGGGGAGCTTCTAGTGGAGGCCCTTCACCCTTATAGGGAGGGGCGGCAAGGGGTGTCCTATGTCACTTTCTTCGTACTTTGGGAATTTTTTATCCGTTTTGTGTTTAGGTCTTACGGATGTTTTACCTGGGGATGTCTGCCTTAAGCTCTCAGGTGCATATATCCTGATGGGGGACATTTGTCTTGAGCCTCTGGAAGCAGAAGGCTTAATTAAGGAAATTTCTCTTGAATTTCTGGAAGCAGGTGGTCTGGTTGGGGAAGTTTTTATTAAGCTCTTTGGAGCAGATAATCTAATTGGAGAAGTTTCTCTTAAACTCCTTGGAGCATCTTTATTTAATAAAGACCAATCCTCATCAGAATGATCTTGACTTACTTCCTCTTCCAGATCTCTTCGGGCTGCTCTCTTTTTGTCATCTCTATCTATTACCTTTTCTTGGGCAGTCATTGCAGCTATCATTTGATTCAACTGCCGATAGCTAGGTGTAGCCTCCTTTTCATCACTCTCCTCTTCGATAGATACCTTTTTATCTGCACTTTCCTCTTTAAGGTGTACCTTTTCAGATTCAGGGGCAGGGCCTAGAGCGTCCCTAATTATATTCCATAAGGAAAAGGTGTAAGTAGGCACCTTTTCTGAGCCATGTTCAGCATGGTGAGTTTTTAGTTGTTTTCCTACTCTCTCCCAGGTGTCTAAGTTAACAGTGCCTTCTTCTGGAAACCAGGGACACTGTTCTTGTACAAAGGAAAAAAAATGAATGAATATTGGATTTTTTTAACTTTAATTCCTCGTTTAGTTAGTAACTGCAAGATTACTCCTATAAAAAGCTGTCTTTCTTTTGATTCACTGTTACCCATGTCAGAAAATTAAGTCTTATAGAAAAGTCTACCTCAACAAAAGGTTTTACCTTTGGCGAGGGGGTTTTGTATTTAACCCTAGGATAGCAGGTTTCTTTTCAACCTCTAGAGCACCAGGTTTCTCTTAAACCCTTGAACACTTCCCACTCTTCCTCACCCTGTCTATCCTACAGGGGGGTCCGCGGCACCCTGAGTGGGGGTCCTAGCGTCCCGAACACTCAACACTGGGGGAGTACCTGAAAGTACTCCGGGGGAGTGATTAAGTCACTCCGGGGGGAGCAACAGAGAGTGCTCCGGGGGGAGCAGCAGAGAGTGCTCCGGGGGGAGCTTTTGCTCTGAGGAACCTACCTTCGAATAGCCTGTTCCGGGCACCACTTGCCGGGGTCCAGCCCCGGTGGATCCAGGGAATTCGAAGGTGGACGGCGTTGGTGTGGAAAGACTTGTTTATTTATTAATATAAGATTAGATTAGGAAACTATAGTGTAGTAAGAAGATTAAGTGGAGGAAGAGGGCTGAATAGCTTGGTTTACCCATAAGGCCAATAAAATTCCAGACAAGGAATTTGCACCATCTACGTTGGGCCACCGGCACCCGCTTAATATCTAAGGGTGCCTCGCCTTAAGCCCCCTTTCATGCGGGTCTTAACAGCCAGGGCAAGTAAGTAGACCTGGCGAGCCTCCGCGTCCCAGGTGGAGATTCAGCCTGAAGTTAAAGTAAAGAGCAGAGAGAAGGAAAGGGAGAGAAGAAGAAGAGAGAAAAAGACACGGGGGAGCCAGAGTCCCAAGAAACCAGGCCGAGAGACTAGTTCGAGAAGCTGCCGAGAAACTGGCCCCTCCGCCCCTGGCCCTGGCACCCATCCTTTATTGTTCAGAAGGCCTTTTATACTTTTGATAAAATATGGAGATCAATGGGTAACACAGAATTATGTAGCATTCGAGCAAAGAATCTTTCTATACATCATTTTGTATACAAAAGGTCTCAGGTGATTTACATTATCTTCTGGCCAAGAGGCTTGTTAACACTTTTTGGCTCTCTTCTTTATGATGAATTTAATTTTGTTTCGCCTGAAGTGTTTTTCTTTAAACTGCATCTCCTTAAAGCATTAAGTTACATCTCTATAGAACAAAGGTGCAGTGGTTATAACTAAGAAGGTACTTAACTCAAAGATCTAATGTTGCTAATACCAGGTCTACTACTTGTTTTTCTATATACCAAACTATATCTAAAAATAAAGGATATGAAAATTTGGCAGCAAGCATTGACTCAAACAAATGAAACTTTTAATCAGTCCTATTCTAAAGATTTTGACTCCTCGGGAAGCCCTACATTCCGATG
>NW_017194871.1:0-9149 GCF_001704415.2 Capra hircus
TCCTCTCGAGCTAGGAGGCGGATCGGGGCTCCTCTGGATGTGGGCGGACTCTCGTGCTTCCTCTCGAGTGGAGACGGGTATGTTCTAGGAATTTCTTGAGTTGCAGCAAGGGTGTGAAGGACCCTTTGGAAGTTTTAGAGGTTAGGAGTGATTAGCCTCGAGACGCCTCAGCGGAAACGGACTCATCTCGCACTGGAGGGGAGATCCTCCTGGAGTTTCTCAAGTTGCGGCAGGTGCTCTCGACTTACGACGGGGACCTCAGGGACCGCTCTGGTGCCTCAGAAAGGCCAGTCCCCATGCGAGTTGCTCGGGAGCCTCTCGGATTCCTCTCCCGTCGACCCGGGGCCTAAGACTTTGTGCGAGACAGTGCACAACTGAGATTACTCTCCAGTGCTGACATGGATCTTGGGGTACTTCTGGAGTCTCCCCTGCGGAGTCAGTCCTCGTCTCGAGTGGAGGCATGCACGTGCCTTTTCACCTGTGCTGCAGCAGCAGTGTCATGCTTCCTTCTCGTGGATCAAAGAATCTGTGGCTTTTCCTCGAGGCTTTCCCAAGAGGCATCCCACGAGGCTTTCCCTCAGCGCTGTCCACGAGCCACCGTGGTGGGAGTCGATCCTCGCTTGAAAGTTGAGGCAGTGCAGGGAAAACACGTTTCCCTGGAAAGGAATGAGACATCTGGGGGACTCTGGGAAGGGTGGCACGACCATTGAGTTCCTCTCGTCTTTCCTGTGGAAAGCGCCTCCTCTTGAGATGCCACGGGAACGCCAGGAATTCTTTCCCGAACACGCAGGGAAAGGATCCATCCTCTAGAGCTAGGAGGCAGAAACGGGGCTCCTCTGGATGTGGGCGGGACTCTCGTGCTTCCTCTCGAGTGGAGACGGGTAATGTCAAGGAACTTCTTGAGTTGCAGCAAGGGTGTGAAGAGACCGTTTGGAAGTTCCAGATGTTAGGTGTGATTAGCCTCGAGACGCCTCAGCGAAAATGGGCCTCATCTTGCCTGGAGGGGAGAACCTCTGGATTTTATCGAGTTGCGGCAGGTGCTCTTGACTTACGACGGGGACCTCAGGGACCCGCTCTGGTGGCCTCAGGAAAGGCCAGTCCCCATGAGAGTTGCTCGGGGGCCACTCGGGATTCCTCTCCCGTCGATGCCGGGGCCTAAGACCTTGTGTGGAGTCGGTGCCGGAACCTGAGGATTCCTCTCCAGTGCTGACATGGATCTTCGGGTACTTTGGAGTCTCCCCAGGGGAGTCAGGCTTAGTCTCGAGTGGGGGCATGCACGTGCGATTTCCTCCGGAGCAGTAGCAGCAGTGTCACGCTTCCCTTCGCGTGGATCAAGGGATCTGTGGCTTTCCCTCGAGGCTTTGCCACGAGGCTTTCCCACACGGCTGTCCCACGTGCCAAGGTGGTGTGAGTCGATCCTCGGCTAGAAAGTCGAGGCAGTTTAGGGAAAACAGGTATCCCTGGAATGGACTGAGACATCGGGGGGACTCTGGGAAAGGTGGCACGAACCTGGAGTTCCTCTCGCCTTTCCTGTGGAGAGCGCCTCCTCTTGATATGCGATGGGAACGCCGGGAATTCTTTCCGACCACGCAGAGAAAGGATCCCACCTCTCGAGCTAGGAGGCAGAAACGGGGCTCCTCTGGATTTGGGCAGGACTCTCGTGCTTCCTCTCGAGTGGAGACAGGTATGTTGGGGAACTTCTTGAGTTGCATCGAGGGTGTGAAGGACCCTTTGGAAGTTCCAGAGGTTAGGTGTGATTAGCCTCGAGACGCCTAAGGGAAATGGGCCTCATCTAGCCTGGAGGGGAGAACCTCCTGAATTTTCTCGAGTTGTGACCGGTGCTCTCGACTTACCACGGGGACGTCAGGGACCCGACTGGGGACCTCAGGAAAGGCCAGTCCCCATGCGAGTTGCTCGGGGGCCTCTCAGGATTCCTCTCTCGTCTATGCCGGGTCCAAAGAAATTGTGTGGAATCGGTGCCGGAACCTGAGGATTCCTCTCCAGTGCTGACATGGATCTTGGGGTACTTCTGGAGTCTCCCCAGGGGAGTCAGTCCTCGTCTCGAGTGGGGGCTTGCACGAGCTCTTTCTTCCCGAGCTGTAGCAGCAATATCATGCTTCCCATCGAGTGGATCAAGGGATCTGTGGCTTTCCCTCAAGGCTTTCCCTCGAGGCATTTACACGAGTCTTTCCCACAGGGCTGTTCCACGTGCCACCATGGTGTGAGTCGATCCTCGGCTTGAAAGTCGAGGCAGTGCAGGGAAAACAGGTTTCCCTGGAATTGACTGAGACAACTGGGGGACTCGGGGAATTGTGGCACGACCCTGGAGTTCCTCTCGCCTTTCCTGTGGAGAGCGCCTGCTCATGAGTTGCGACGGGAAAGCCGGGAATTCTTTCCCGAACACGCACTGAAAGGATCCCTTCTCTCGAGCTAGGAGGCGGAAACGGGGCTCCTCTGGATGAGGGCGGGACTCTCGTGCTTCCTCTCGAGTGGAGACGGGTATGTCGGGGAACTTCTTTAGTTGCAGCAAGGGTGTGAAGGACCCTTTGTAAGTTGCAGAGGTTAGGTGTGATTAGCCTCGAGACGCCTCAGCGGAAATGGGCCTCATCTCGCCTGGAGGGGAGAACCTCCTGGATTTTCTCGAGTTGCGGCAGGTGCTCTCGACTTACGACGGGGAGCTCAGGGACTCGCTCTGTTGGCCTCAGGAAAGGCCAGTCCCCATGCGAGTTGCTCGGGGGCCTCTCGGGATTCCTCTCCCGTCGATGCCGGGGCCTAAAGACCTTGTATGGATTCGGGGCCGGGAACTTAGGATTCCTCTCCAGTGCTGACATAAATCTTGGGTTCTTCTGGAGTCTCCCCAGGGGGGTCAGTCCTCGTCTAGAGTGGGGCATGCACCTGCGCTTTCCGCCCGAGCTGTAGCAGCAGTGTCACGCTTTCCTTCGCGTGGCTCAAGGGATCTGTGGCTTTTCCTGGAGGCTTTCCCACGAGGCTTTCCCACAGGGCTCTCCCACGTGCCACCCTGGTGTGAGTCGATCCTCGGCTTGAAAGTCGAGGCAGTGCAGGGAAAACATGATTTCCTGGAATGGACTGAGATATCTTTGGGCTCTGGGAATGGTGACACGACCCTGGAGTTCCTCTCGCCTTTCCTGTGGAGAGCGCCTCCTCTTGAGATGCGACGGGAACGCCGGGAATTCTTTCCCGAACACGCAGGGAAAGGATCCCTCCTCCCGAGCTAGGAGGCGGAAACGCGGCTCCTCGCGATGTGGGCGGGACTCGCGTGCTTCCTCTCGAGTGGAGACGGGTATGTAGGGGAACTTCTTGAGTTGCATCAAGGGTGTGAAGGACCCTTTGGAAGTTCCAGAGGTTAGGTGTGATTAGCCTCGAGACGCCTCAGCGGAAATGGGCCTCATCTCTCCTGGAAGGGAGAACATCCTGGATTTTCTCGAGTTGCGGCAGGTGCTATTGACCTACCACGGGAACCTCAGGGACCCACTCTGGTAGCCTCAGGAAAGCCAGTCCCCATGAGAATTCCTCGGGGGCCTCTCGGGATTCCTCTCCCGTCGATGCTGGGGCCTAAGACCTTGTGTGGAATCGGTGCCGGAACCTGAGGATTCCTCTCCAGTGCTGACATGGATCTTGGAGTAACTTCTGGAGTCTCCCTAGGGGAGTCAGTCCTCGTCTCGAGTGGGGACATGCACGTGCAATTTCCTCCCCAGCTATAGAAGTGTGTCACGCTTCCCTTCCCGTGGATCAAGGGATCTGTGGCTTTCCCTCGAGACTTTCCCACGAGGCTTTCCTACGAGGCTTTCCCACAGGGCTGTCCCATGTGCTACAGTGGTGTGAGTCGATCCTCGTCTTGTAAGTCGAGGCAGTGCAGGGAAAACAGGTTTCCCTGGAATGGACTGAGACTTCTGGGGGAATCTGGAAATGGTGGTACGACCCTGGATTTCCTCTCGCCTTTCCTGTGGAGAGCGCCTCCTGGTGAGATGCGACGGGAACGCCGGGAATTCTTGACCGACCACGCACAGAAAGGATCCCTCCTTTCGTGCCAGGAGGCGGAAACGGGGCCTCCTCTGGATGTGGGCGGGACTCTCGTGCTTCCTCTCGAGTGGAGACGGGTATTTCGAGGAACTTCTTGAGTTGCCGCAAGGGTGCGAATTACACATTGGAAGTTCCTGAGGTTAGGTTTGATTAGCCTCGAAACACCTCAGCGGAAAATGAGCCTCATCTCGCCTGGAGGGGAGAATCTCCTGGATTTTCTCG
The DNA here is from genome assembly GCF_001704415.2 of Capra hircus. Lineage (NCBI taxonomy): Eukaryota > Metazoa > Chordata > Mammalia > Artiodactyla > Bovidae > Capra > Capra hircus. The sequence continues at coordinate 4,264 of NW_017194871.1, forward strand.
AGTTACGTCAGGTGCTCTCGACTTTACCACGGGGACCTCAGGGACCCGCTCTGGTGGCCTCAGGAAAAGCCAGTCCCCATGCGAGTTGCTCGGGCCTCTCGGATTCCTCTCCTTTGATGCCGGGGCCTAAGACCTTGTGTGGAGTCGGTGCCGTAACCTGAGGTTTTCCTCTCCAGTGCTGACATTGATCTTGGGGAACTTCTGGAGTCTCCCCAGGGGAGTCAGTCCTCGTCTCGAGTGGGGGCATGCACGTGCGTTTTCCTCCCGAGATTTAGCAGCTGTGTCACGCTTCCCTTCACGTGGATCAAGGGATGTGTGGCTTTCCCTCGAGCTTTCCCACGAGGCTTTTCACGAGGCTTTCCCACAATGCTGTCCCACGTGCCACCGTGGTGTGAGTCGATCCTCGGCTTGAAAGTCGAGCAGTGCAGGGAAACAGGTTTTCCCTGGAATGGACTGAGACATCTGGGGGACTCTGGGAATGGTGGCACGACCCTGGAGTTCCTCTCGCCTTTCCTGTGGAGAGGGCCTCCTGTTGAGATGCGACGGGAATGCCGGGAATTCTTTCCCAAACACGGCAGGGAAAGGATCCCGCCTCTCGAGCTAGGAGGCGGAATCGGGGCTCCTCTGGATGAGGGCGGGACTCTCGTGCTTCCTCTCGAGTGGAGACGGGTATGCGGGGGAATTTCTTGAGTTGCAGCAAGGGTGTGAAGGACCCTTTGGAAGTTCCAGAGGTTAGGTGTGATTAGCCTCGAGACGCCTCAGCGGCAATGGGCCTCATCTCGCCTGGAGGGGAGAACCTCCTGGATTTTCTCGAGTTGCGGCAGTGCACTCGACTTACGACGGGGACCTTAGGACCGCTCTGGAGGCCTCAGGAAAGGCCAGTCCCCATTCGACTTCCTTGGGGGCCTTTCGGGATTCCCCTCCCGTCGATGCCGGCGCCTAAGACCTTGTGTGGAGTCGATGCCGGAACCTGAGGATTCCTCTCCAGTGCTGACATGGATCTTGGGGTACTTCTGGGAGTCTCCTCAGGGGAGACAGACCTCGACTCGAGTGGGGGCAGTCACGTGCGCTTTCCTCCCGAGCTCCTGCAGGAGTGTTACGCTTCCCTTCACGTGGATCAAGGGAGCAGTGGCTTTCCCTCGATGCTTTCCCACGAGGTTTTCCCACGAGGCTTTCCCACAGGGCTGTCCCACGTGCCACCATGGTGTGAGTCAATCCTCGGCTTGAAAGTCGAGGCAGTGCAGGGAAAACAGGTTTCCCTGGAATGGACTGAGATATCTGGGGGACTCTGGGAATGGTGGCATGACCCTGGAGTTCCTCTCGCCTTTACTGTGGAGAGCGCCTCCTCTGGAGATGCGACGGGAACCCCAGGAATTCTTTCCCGACACACAGTGAAAGGATACCTCGTCTCGAGCTATGAGGGAGAAAAGGGGCTCCTCTGGATGTGGGCGGGACTCTCGTGCTTCCTCTCGAGTGGAGACGGGTATGTCGGGGAACGTCTTGAGTTGCAGCAAGGGTGTGAAGGACCCTTTGGAAGTTCCAGAGGTTAGGTGTGATTAGCTTCGAGACGCCTCAGCGGAAATGGGCCTCATCTCACCTGGAGGGGAGAATATCCTGGATTTTATCGGAGTTTCCGCAGGTGCTCTCGACTTACGGCGGGGACCTCAGTGATCCTGCTCTGGTGGCCTCAGGAAAGGCCAGTCCCCATGCAAGTTGCTCGGGGCCTCTCGGGATTCCTCTCCCGTCGAAGCTGGGGCCTAAGTCATTGTGTGGAGTCGGTGCCGGAACCTGAGGATTCCTGTCCAGTGCTGACAGGGATCTTGGGTACTTCTGGAGTCTCCCCAGGGGAGTCAGTACTCGTCTCGTGTGGGGGCATGCACGTGCGCTTTCCTCCCGAGCTCTAGCAGCAGTGATACGATCCCTTCACGTGGATCAAGGGATCAGTGCCTTTCCCTAGAGGCTTTCCCACGAGCCTTTCCCACGAGGCTTTCCCACGGGCCTTTCCCACAGTGCTGTCCCACGTGCCACCGTGGTGAGAGTCGGTCCTCGGCTTGAAAGTCGAGGCATTGCAGGGAAAACAGGTTTCCCTGGAATGGACAGAGACATCTGGCTGACTCTGGGAATGGTGGCACGAACCTGGATTTCCTCTCACCTTTCCTGTTGAGAGCGCCTCCTCTTGAGATGCGACGGGAACGCCGGGAATTCTTTCCCGACCACGCAGGAAAGGATCCCTCCTCTCGATCTAGGAGGCGGAAACGGGGCTCCTCTAGATGTGAGTGGGACTCTCGTGCTTCCTCTCCACTGGAGACGGGTATGTCGGGGAGCTTCTTGAGTTGCAGCAAGGATGTGAAGGACCCTTTGGAAGTTCCACAGGTTAGGTGTGATTAGCCAGCATATGGCTCAGCAGAAATGGGCCTCATCTCGCCTGGAGGGAAGAACCACCTGGATTTTCTCCAGTTGAGGCAGGTGCTCACAACTTACGACCGGGACATCAGGGGCCTGCTCTGGTGGCCTCAGGAAAGACCAGTCCCCATGCGAATTGCTCGGGGCCTCTCGGGATTCCTCTCCCGTCGATGCCGGGGCCTAAGACCTTGTGTGGAGATGGTGCCAGAACCTGAGGATTCCTCTCCAGTGCTGACATGGATCTTGGGATACTTCTGGAGTCTCCCCAGGGGAGTCAGTCCTTGTCTCGAGTGGGGCATGCACGTGCGCTTTCCTCCCAAGATGTAGCAGCAGTGTCATGCTTCCCTTCGCGTGGATAAATGGATCTGTGGCTTTCCCTCGAGGCTTTCCCAAGAGGATTTCCCACGAGGCTTTCCCACAGGGCTATTCCACGTGCCACCGTGGTTTGAGTCGATCCTTGCCGTGAAATTCGAGGCAGTGCAGGGAAAACAGTTTCCTCTGGAATGGACTGAGACATCTGGGTGACTCTGTGAATGGTGGCTCGACCCTGGAGTTCCTCTCGCCTTTCCTGTGGAGAGCACTTCCCCTTGAAATGCGAGCGGAATGGCGTGTATTATTTCCTGACCAAGCAGGGAAAGGATCCCTCATCTCGAGCTTCGATACCAAAACGGCGTCTCCTCTAGATGTGGGCGGGACCCTCGTGCTTCCTCTCGAGTGGAGACGGGTATGTCGGGGAACTTCTTGAGTTGCAGCAAGGACCCTTTTGAATTTCCAGAATTTAGGTGTGATGAGCCTCCTGACGCCTCAGAGGAAATGGGCCTTATCTCGCCTGGAGGGGAGAACCTCCTGGATTTTCTAGAGTTGGGCAGGGTCTCTCGAGTTACGACAGGGACCTCAGGGACCCGCTCTGGTGGCCTCAGGAAAGGCCAGTGCCCATGGGAGTTGCAAGGGCGCCTTTTCGGGATTCCTCTCCGGTCGATGTCGGGGCCTAAGACCTTTTGTGGAGTCGAGGCTGGAACCTGAGGATTCCTCTTCAGTGCTGACATGGATCTTGGCTTACTTCTGGAGTTTCCCCTGGGGAGTCTGTGCTCATCTCATGTGGGGGCATGCACGTGAGCTCTCCTCAGGAACTGTAGCAGCAGTGTCACACTTCCCGTCGCGTGGATCAAGGGATCTGTGGCTTTCCCTCGAGGCTTTCCGACGAGGCTTTCCCACAGGGCTGACCCACGTTCCATGGTGTAGTGAGTGGATCCTCGGCGTGAAAGTAGAGTCAGTGCAGGGAAAGCAAGTTCCTCTGGAATGGACTGACATCTCGGGGTCCTTGGAATTGTGGCACGACACTGGGGTTTCTCTCGCTTTTTCCTGTTGAGAGCGCCTCCTCTTGAGTTGCGACGGGAAAGCCGGGAATTCTTTCCAGACGAAGCTGGAAAAGAATCCGTCATCTAGAGCTACGAGGTGGAAGCCAGGCTCCTCTGGATGTGGGCGGGACTCTCGTGCTTCCTCTCGAGTGGAGACGGGTATGTCGGGGGAACTTCTTGAGTTGCAGCAAGTGTGGGAAGGACCCTTTGGAAGTTCCAGAGGTTAGGTGTGTTTAGCCTCAAGACGCCTCAGCGGAAATGGGCCTCATCTCGCCTGAATGGGAGAACCTCCTGGATTTTCTCGAGTTGTGGCAGGTGCTATCGAGTTACGACAGGGACCTCAGGGACCCGCTCTGGTTGCCTCAAGAAAGGCCAGTCGCCATGCGAGTTGCTAGGGTCCTCTCAGGATTCCTCTCCCGTCGATGCCAGGGCCTAAGACCTTTTGTGGAGTTGTGTTCAGAACCTGAGGATTCCTCTCCAGGGCTGACTTGCATCTAGGGGTACTTCTGGAGTCTGCCCTGGGGAGTCAGTCCTCGGCTCGAGTGGGGTCATGCACGTGCGCTTTCCTTCCGAGAGGTAGCAGCAGTGTAACGCTTCCATTCGCATGGATCAAAGGATCTGTGGCTTTCCCTCGAGGCTTTCCACGAGGCTTTCCAACAGGGGTGTCCCACGTGCCACCGTAGTGTGAGTCAATCCTCCGCGTGATTGTCGAGGCAGTGCAGGGAAAACAGGTTTCCTGTAATGGACTGAGACATCTGGGGGACTCTTGGGAATGGTGGCACGACCTGGAGTTCCTCTCGCCTTTCCTGTTGAGAGCGCCTCCTCTTGAGATGCGGCGGAACGGCGGGAATCCTTTCCCGATGAAGTAGGGAAAGGATCCTCATTTTGACCTACGAGGCGGAAATGGGCTCCTCTGGATGTGGGCGGGACCCCGTGCTTCCTCTCGAGTGAAGACGGGTTTGTCGGGAACTTCTTGAGTTGCAGCAAGGGTGTGAAGGACCCTTTGGAAGTTCACAGGTTAGGTGTGATTAGCCTCGAGACACCTCAGCGGAAATGGGCCTCATCTCGCCTGGAGGGGAGAACCTCCTGGATTTTACGCGAGTTGTGGAGGTGCTCTCGAGTTAG
>NW_017194872.1:0-9149 GCF_001704415.2 Capra hircus
GCCGGGGCTGAAAACCCCAGCCAGGGGCCCTGGGAGCCTGGTGCTCTCTGTGCGGCGCTGATTCTAGGCGGCCTAGAAACCGCTGGAGGAGCCCTGCAGTTGCCCTTCCCTTCCCTCTGACAGAGCTCTCACTGCTGAAGCCCTTGGCAGTGGTGCAACCCACCACCCCCTAAGCCCTCCCCAACGACGCCTGGCACCTATGTGCAAAGGCAAGGCAGGATTGGAGCTGAGGCAAGGAAGGCACCAGTGGCGTCTCCCAGGCTCGCTCAGGACAGCTCCTTCCTGGGGAGGGAGCCTAAAAGCAAGGCAAGTCTGGGCAAGGCGAGCCCCCGGCCGAGCAGCCTCGCGCCAGAAACTCTGCCAGATCGGGGCTCTGAGCAGAGCTAGAGCTCTGCCGTACTGGAGGCCACTTAGCTCCGTGCAAGCAGGGCCTTTCCTCTTGACTGGGCTCGGCTGCCTCCTCTTCTCCCGAGGAGGCTCGCTACCACTGCTGGCTGTGCTCTCGACTATCAGGCGGGCGCGCAGGGCTCCTCCAGCAGGTCTTGCCTCAGGGGCTGCTTCCCCTGAGTTGGGGCTGTGGGCGGGAACCCAGACACGCCGGATAAGGCCCCAACCACCTGCACATGTCTCTGCTGGGGAGGAGAGTGCTAGGGAACCTACGTCTCTCACACACTTTCTAGGCACCCACGGAGTCAGCCTCTGGGAGTGTGGGGATGCAAAACCCAGCCAGGGGCCCTTGGAACCTGGTGCTCTCCGTGCGGAGCTTTGTCTGGGCGGCCAAGGAACCGCTGAAGGAGCCCTGCTGTTGCCCTTCGCTTCCCTCTGACAGAGCTTTCACTGCTGGAGCCCTTGGCAGTGTGCAACCCACCAGCCCCTAAGCCCTCCTCAAGGACGCTTGGGACCTAAGTGCAAAGGCAAGGCAGGGGTAGAGCTGAAGCCAGGAAGGCGCCAGTGGCGTTTCCGAGCCTCACACAGCCCTGCTCCTTCCTGGGGAGGGAGCCTTAAAGCAAGGCAAGTCTGCGCAAGGCTCGCCTATGGCAGAGCATCTTGGTGCCAGGAACTCTGCCAGATCGGGCCTCTGAACAGAGCTAGAGATCTGCCGTACTGGAGTCGCACTTAGCTTCGTGTAAGCAGGGATTTCAGCTTGACGGGGACTTGCTGCCTCCTCTTCCCCCGAGGAGGCTCGCTTCCCTGCTGGCTGTGCACTCGCCTATCGGGGCGGGGCGGCGCAGGGCTCCTCCAGCAGGTCTTGCCTCAGGGGCTGCTTCCCCTGAGTTGGGGCTGTGGGCAGGAACCCAGACACGCAGGATCAGGCCCCAAACACCTGCACATGTCTCTGCTGGGGAGGAGAGTGCTAGGGAACCTACGTCTGTCATACACTTTCTGGGCACCCAAGGAATCAGCCTCCGTGTGTGCGGGGCTGAAAACCCCAGCCAGGGGACCTGGGAGCCTGGTGCTCTCCGTGTGGCGCTGAATCTGGCGGCCAAGCAACCGCTGGAGGAGCCCTGCAGTTGCCCTTCCCTTCCCTCTGACAGAATTCTCACTGCTGGAGCCCTTGGCAGTGTGCAACCCACCAGCCCCTAAGCTCTCCTTAAGGAGGACTGGGACCTAAGTGCAAAGGCAAGGCAGGATTGGAGCTGAGGCAAGAAAGGCGCCAGTGGCGACTCCCAGGCTCCTGCTGCCTGCTCCTTCCTGGAGAGGCAGCCTAAAAGCAAGGCAAGTCTGGGCAAGGCTAGCCCCCGGCAGAGCAGCCTCGCGCCAGGAACTCTGCCAGATCGGGGCTCTGAGCAGAGCTAGAGCTCTGCCGTACTGGAGGCGCACTTAGCTCCGTGCAAGCAGGGCTTTCAACTTGACGGGGCTGGGCTGCCTCCTCTTCCCCCGAGGAGGCTCGCTTCCCTGCTGGCTGTGCACTCGCCTATCAGGCGGGGGCGCAGGGCTCCTCCAGCAGGTCTTGCCTCAGGGGCTGCTTCCCCTGAGTTGGGGCTGTGGGCAGGAACCCAGACACGCAGGATCAGGCCCCAAACACCTGCACATGTCTCTGCTGGGGAGGAGAGTGCTAGGGAACCTACGTCTGTCATACACTTTCTGGGCACCCAAGGAATCAGCCTCCGTGTGTGCGGGGCTGAAAACCCCAGCCAGGGGCCCTGGGAGCCTGGTGCTCTCGGTGCGGCGCTGATTCTAGGCGGCCTAGAAACCGCTGGAGGAGCCCTGCAGTTGCCCTTCCCTTCCCTCTGACAGAGCTCTCACTGCTGAAGCCCTTGGCAGTGTGCAACCCACCACCCCCTAAGCCCTCCCCAACCACGCCTGGCACCTATGTGCAAAGGCAAGGCAGGATTGGAGCTGAGGCAAGGAAGGCACCAGTGGCGTCTCCCAGGCTCGCTCAGACAGCTCCTTCCTGGGGAGGGAGCCTAAAAGCAAGGCAAGTCTGGGCAAGGCGAGCCCCGGCCGAGCAGCCTCGCGCCAGAAACTCTGCCAGATCGGGGCTCTGAGCAGAGCTAGAGCTCTGCCGTACTGGAGGCCCACTTAGCTCCGTGCAAGCAGGGCTTTCCTCTTGACTGGGCTCGGCTGCCTCCTCTTCTCCCGAGGAGGCTCGCTACACTGCTGGCTGTGCTCTCGCCTATCAGGCGGGCGCGCAGGGCTCCTCCAGCAGGTCTTGCCTCAGGGGCTGCTTCCCCTGAGTTGAGGCTGTGGGCGGGAACCCAGACACGCAGGATAAGGCCCCAACCACCTGCACATGTCTCTGCTGGGGAGGAGAGTGCTAGGGAACCTACGTCTCTCACACACTTTCTAGGCACCCACGGAGTCAGCCTCTGGGAGTGTGGGGATGCAAAACCCAGCCAGGGGCCCTTGGAACCTGGTGCTCTCCGTGCGGAGCTTTGTCTGGGCGGCCAAGGAACCGCTGAAGGAGCCCTGCTGTTGCCCTTCGCTTCCCTCTGACAGAGCTTTCACTGCTGGAGCCCTTGGCAGTGTGCAACCCACCAGCCCCTAAGCCCTCCTCAAGGACGCTTGGGACCTAAGTGCAAAGGCAAGGCAGGGGTAGAGCTGAAGCCAGGAAGGCGCCAGTGGCGTTTCCGAGCCTCACACAGCCTGCTCCTTCCTGGGGAGGGAGCCTTAAAGCAAGGCAAGTCTGCGCAAGGCTCGCCTATGGCAGAGCATCTTGGTGCCAGGAACTCTGCCAGATCGGGCCTCTGAACAGAGCTAGAGATCTGCCGTACTGGAGTCGCACTTAGCTTCGTGTAAGCAGGGATTTCAGCTTGACGGGGACTTGCTGCCTCCTCTTCCCCGAGGAGGCTCGCTTCCCTGCTGGCTGTGCACTCGCCTATCAGGCGGGGGCGCAGGGCTCCTCCAGCAGGTCTTGCCTCAGGGGCTGCTTCCCCTGAGTTGGGGCTGTGGGCAGGAACCCAGACACGCAGGATCAGGCCCCAAACACCTGCACATGTCTCTGCTGGGGAGGAGAGTGCTAGGGAACCTACGTCTGTCATACACTTTCTGGGCACCCAAGGAATCAGCCTCCGTGTGTGCGGGGCTGAAAACCCCAGCCAGGGGCCTGGGAGCCTGGTGCTCTCCGTGTGGCGCTGAATCTGGGCGGCCAAGCAACCGCTGGAGGAGCCCTGCAGTTGCCCTTCCCTTCCCTCTGACAGAATTCTCACTGCTGGAGCCCTTGGCAGTGTGCAACCCACCAGCCCCTAAGCTCTCCTTAAGGAGGACTGGGACCTAAGTGCAAAGGCAAGGCAGGATTGGAGCTGAGGCAAGAAAGGCGCCAGTGGCGACTCCCAGGCTCCTGCTGCCTGCTCCTTCCTGGAGAGGCAGCCTAAAAGCAAGGCAAGTCTGGGCAAGGCTAGCCCCCGGCAGAGCAGCCTCGCGCCAGGAACTCTGCCAGATCGGGGCTCTGAGCAGAGCTAGAGCTCTGCCGTACTGGAGGCGCACTTAGCTCCGTGCAAGCAGGGCTTTCAACTTGACGGGGCTGGGCTGCCTCCTCTTCCCCCGAGGAGGCTCGCTTCCCTGCTGGCTGTGCACTCGCCTATCAGGCGGGGGCGCAGGGCTCCTCCAGCAGGTCTTGCCTCAGGGGCTGCTTCCCCTGAGTTGGGGCTGTGGGCAGGAACCCAGACACGCAGGATCAGGCCCCAACACCTGCACATGTCTCTGCTGGGGAGGAGAGTGCTAGGGAACCTACGTCTGTCATACACTTTCTGGGCACCCAAGGAATCAGCCTCCGTGTGTGCGGGGCTGAAAACCCCAGCCAGGGGCCCTGGGAGCCTGGTGCTCTCGGTGCGGCGCTGATTCTAGGCGGCCTAGAAACCGCTGGAGGAGCCCTGCAGTTGCCCTTCCCTTCCCTCTGACAGAGCTCTCACTGCTGAAGCCCTTGGCAGTGTGCAACCCACCACCCCCTAAGCCCTCCCCAACCACGCCTGGCACCTATGTGCAAAGGCAAGGCAGGATTGGAGCTGAGGCAAGGAAGGCACCAGTGGCGTCTCCCAGGCTCGCTCAGACAGCTCCTTCCTGGGGAGGGAGCCTAAAAGCAAGGCAAGTCTGGGCAAGGCGAGCCCCCGGCCGAGCAGCCTCGCGCCAGAAACTCTGCCAGATCGGGGCTCTGAGCAGAGCTAGAGCTCTGCCGTACTGGAGGCCCACTTAGCTCCGTGCAAGCAGGGCTTTCCTCTTGACTGGGCTCGGCTGCCTCCTCTTCTCCCGAGGAGGCTCGCTACACTGCTGGCTGTGCTCTCGCCTATCAGGCGGGCGCGCAGGGCTCCTCCAGCAGGTCTTGCCTCAGGGGCTGCTTCCCCTGAGTTGAGGCTGTGGGCGGGAACCCAGACACGCAGGATAAGGCCCCAACCACCTGCACATGTCTCTGCTGGGGAGGAGAGTGCTAGGGAACCTACGTCTCTCACACACTTTCTAGGCACCCACGGAGTCAGCCTCTGGGAGTGTGGGGATGCAAAACCCAGCCAGGGGCCCTTGGAACCTGGTGCTCTCCGTGCGGAGCTTTGTCTGGGCGGCCAAGGAACCGCTGAAGGAGCCCTGCTGTTGCCCTTCGCTTCCCTCTGACAGAGCTTTCACTGCTGGAGCCCTTGGCAGTGTGCAACCCACCAGCCCCTAAGCCCTCCTCAAGGACGCTTGGGACCTAAGTGCAAAGGCAAGGCAGGGGTAGAGCTGAAGCCAGGAAGGCGCCAGTGGCGTTTCCGAGCCTCACACAGCCTGCTCCTTCCTGGGGAGGGAGCCTTAAAGCAAGGCAAGTCTGCGCAAGGCTCGCCTATGGCAGAGCATCTTGGTGCCAGGAACTCTGCCAGATCGGGCCTCTGAACAGAGCTAGAGATCTGCCGTACTGGAGTCGCACTTAGCTTCGTGAAGCAGGGATTTCAGCTTGACGGGGACTTGCTGCCTCCTCTTCCCCGAGGAGGCTCGCTTCCCTGCTGGCTGTGCACTCGCCTATCAGGCGGGGGCGCAGGGCTCCTCCAGCAGGTCTTGCCTCAGGGGCTGCTTCCCCTGAGTTGGGGCTGTGGGCAGGAACCCAGACACGCAGGATCAGGCCCCAAACACCTGCACATGTCTCTGCTGGGGAGGAGAGTGCTAGGGAACCTACGTCTGTCATACACTTTCTGGGCACCCAAGGAATCAGCCTCCGTGTGTGCGGGGCTGAAAACCCCAGCCAGGGGACCTGGGAGCCTGGTGCTCTCCGTGTGGCGCTGAATCTGGGCGGCCAAGCAACCGCTGGAGGAGCCCTGCAGTTGCCCTTCCCTTCCCTCTGACAGAATTCTCACTGCTGGAGCCCTTGGCAGTGTGCAACCCACCAGCCCCTAAGCTCTCCTTAAGGAGGACTGGGACCTAAGTGCAAAGGCAAGGCAGGATTGGAGCTGAGGCAAGAAAGGCGCCAGTGGCGACTCCCAGGCTCCTGCTGCCTGCTCCTTCCTGGAGAGGCAGCCTAAAAGCAAGGCAAGTCTGGGCAAGGCTAGCCCCGGCAGAGCAGCCTCGCGCCAGGAACTCTGCCAGATCGGGGCTCTGAGCAGAGCTAGAGCTCTGCCGTACTGGAGGCGCACTTAGCTCCGTGCAAGCAGGGCTTTCAACTTGACGGGGCTGGGCTGCCTCCTCTTCCCCCGAGGAGGCTCGCTTCCCTGCTGGCTGTGCACTCGCCTATCAGGCGGGGGCGCAGGGCTCCTCCAGCAGGTCTTGCCTCAGGGGCTGCTTCCCCTGAGTTGGGGCTGTGGGCAGGAACCCAGACACGCAGGATCAGGCCCCAACCACCTGCACATGTCTCTGCTGGGGAGGAGAGTGCTAGGGAACCTACGTCTGTCATACACTTTCTGGGCACCCAAGGAATCAGCCTCCGTGTGTGCGGGGCTGAAAACCCCAGCCAGGGGCCCTGGGAGCCTGGTGCTCTCGGTGCGGCGCTGATTCTAGGCGGCCTAGAAACCGCTGGAGGAGCCCTGCAGTTGCCCTTCCCTTCCCTCTGACAGAGCTCTCACTGCTGAAGCCCTTGGCAGTGTGCAACCCACCACCCCCTAAGCCCTCCCCAACCACGCCTGGCACCTATGTGCAAAGGCAAGGCAGGATTGGAGCTGAGGCAAGGAAGGCACCAGTGGCGTCTCCCAGGCTCGCTCAGACAGCTCCTTCCTGGGGAGGGAGCCTAAAAGCAAGGCAAGTCTGGGCAAGGCGAGCCCCCGGCCGAGCAGCCTCGCGCCAGAAACTCTGCCAGATCGGGGCTCTGAGCAGAGCTAGAGCTCTGCCGTACTGGAGGCCCACTTAGCTCCGTGCAAGCAGGGCTTTCCTCTTGACTGGGCTCGGCTGCCTCCTCTTCTCCCGAGGAGGCTCGCTACACTGCTGGCTGTGCTCTCGCCTATCAGGCGGGCGCGCAGGGCTCCTCCAGCAGGTCTTGCCTCAGGGGCTGCTTCCCCTGAGTTGAGGCTGTGGGCGGGAACCCAGACACGCAGGATAAGGCCCCAACCACCTGCACATGTCTCTGCTGGGGAGGAGAGTGCTAGGGAACCTACGTCTCTCACACACTTTCTAGGCACCCACGGAGTCAGCCTCTGGGAGTGTGGGGATGCAAAACCCAGCCAGGGGCCCTTGGAACCTGGTGCTCTCCGTGCGGAGCTTTGTCTGGGCGGCCAAGGAACCGCTGAAGGAGCCCTGCTGTTGCCCTTCGCTTCCCTCTGACAGAGCTTTCACTGCTGGAGCCCTTGGCAGTGTGCAACCCACCAGCCCCTAAGCCCTCCTCAAGGACGCTTGGGACCTAAGTGCAAAGGCAAGGCAGGGGTAGAGCTGAAGCCAGGAAGGCGCCAGTGGCGTTTCCGAGCCTCACACAGCCTGCTCCTTCCTGGGGAGGGAGCCTTAAAGCAAGGCAAGTCTGCGCAAGGCTCGCCTATGGCAGAGCATCTTGGTGCCAGGAACTCTGCCAGATCGGGCCTCTGAACAGAGCTAGAGATCTGCCGTACTGGAGTCGCACTTAGCTTCGTGTAAGCAGGGATTTCAGCTTGACGGGGACTTGCTGCCTCCTCTTCCCCCGAGGAGGCTCGCTTCCCTGCTGGCTGTGCACTCGCCTATCAGGCGGGGGCGCAGGGCTCCTCCAGCAGGTCTTGCCTCAGGGGCTGCTTCCCCTGAGTTGGGGCTGTGGGCAGGAACCCAGACACGCAGGATCAGGCCCCAAACACCTGCACATGTCTCTGCTGGGGAGGAGAGTGCTAGGGAACCTACGTCTGTCATACACTTTCTGGGCACCCAAGGAATCAGCCTCCGTGTGTGCGGGCTGAAAACCCCAGCCAGGGGCCCTGGGAGCCTGGTGCTCTCCGTGTGGCGCTGAATCTGGGCGGCCAAGCAACCGCTGGAGGAGCCCTGCAGTTGCCCTTCCCTTCCCTCTGACAGAATTCTCACTGCTGGAGCCCTTGGCAGTGTGCAACCCACCAGCCCCTAAGCTCTCCTTAAGGAGGACTGGGACCTAAGTGCAAAGCCAAGGCAGGATTGGAGCTGAGGCAAGAAAGGCCGCCAGTGGCGACTCCCAGGCTCCTGCTGCCTGCTCCTTCCTGGAAGAGGCAGCCTAAAAGCAAGGCAAGTCTGGGCAAGGCTAGCCCCCGGCCAGAGCAGCCTCGCGCCAGGAACTCTGCCAGATCGGGGCTCTGAGCAGAGCTAGAGCTCTGCCGTACTGGAGGCGCACTTAGCTCCGTGCAAGCAGGGCTTTCAACTTGACGGGGCTGGGCTGCCTCCTCTTCCCCCGAGGAGGCTCGCTTCCCTGCTGGCTGTGCACTCGCCTATCAGGCGGGGGCGCAGGGCTCCTCCAGCAGGTCTTGCCTCAGGGGCTGCTTCCCCTGAGTTGGGCTGTGGGCAGGAACCCAGACACGCAGGATCAGGCCCCAAACACCTGCACATGTCTCTGCTGGGGAGGAGAGTGCTAGGGAACCTACGTCTGTCATACACTTTCTGGGCACCAAGGAATCAGCCTCCGTGTGTGCGGGGCTGAAAACCCCAGCCAGGGCCCTGGGAGCCTGGTGCTCTCCGTGTGGCGCTGAATCTGGGCGGCCAAGCAACCGCTGGAGGAGCCCCTGCAGTTGCCCTTCCCTTCCCTCTGACAGAATTCTCACTGCTGGAGCCCTTGGCAGTGTGCAACCCACCAGCCCCTAAGCTCTCCTTAAGGAGGACTGGGACCTAAGTGCAAAGGCAAGGCAGGATTGGAGCTGAGGCAAGAAAGGCGCCAGTGGCGACTCCCAGGCTCCTGCTGCCTGCTCCTTCCTGGAGAGGCCAGCCTAAAAGCAAGGCAAGTCTGCGGCAAGGCTAGCCCCGGCCAGAGCAGCCTCGCCGCCAGGAACTCTGCCAGATCGGGGCTCTGAGCAGAGCTAGAGCTCTGCCGTACTGGAGCGCACTTAGCTCCGTGCAAGCAGGGCTTTCAACTTGACGGGGCTGCGGCTGCCTCCTCTTCCCCCGAGGAGCTCGCTTCCCTGGCTGGCTGTGCACTCGCCTATTCAGGCTCGGCGGCGCAGGCTCCTCCAGCAGGTCTTGCCTCAGGGGCTGCCCCTGAGTTGGGGCTGCTGGGCAGGGAACCCAGACACGCAGGATCAGGCCCCAACCACCTGCCACATGTCTCTGCTGGGGAGGAGAGTGCTAGGAACCTACGTCTGTCATACACTTTCTGGGCACCCAAGAATCAGCCTCCGTGTGTGCGGGGC
>NW_017194873.1:0-9149 GCF_001704415.2 Capra hircus
GAGATGAGCCAAGGGAAGCTACCTGATTTGTGTAGGTAGATCAATATCAAAAGGATGTTGTTTTAACTCTTTGGCCATTAGTGGTATTTGTTGTGTGTTGTTGTTCAGTCGCTAAGTTATGTCCAACTCTGTGCAACCCCATGTAGTGTAGCTCACAAGCTTCTCTGTCCTCCACTATCTCCCAGAGTCTGGTCAAATTCATGTCCATTGAGCTGGCAATGCTATCTAACCATCTAACCCTCTGCCACTCCCTATACCTTTTGCCTTCAATTTTTCCCAGCAATTTTTATCTTTTATTGAGAAGATAAAGCCATATTTTTTTCCTATTGTATTTTTTTGAGTACTGCATATAAGGGCATTTAAAAGATTCAATTCTTAATAACAACATAATTTGAAAAGAGAAGTTGGGAAATTGAAATTACCAATGCCAGGGGTGGCCACATCTCCTATGTCATAAACTTAACACAAGCACTACAGTTTGTTAGCCAGTTTGAAACTGCAATATATTCCTTGACCATTTGCTTCCAGGTCTTTGGATTTGAAAAAAGACAAACATCTTTGCCTAATCCCTTGAAATCAGAGCCAGTAATAGCAAAAAACAAACAAACAAACAAATAAAACCTTTAATATTGTCCAGCAACTGTATACCGCACCTCAGTCTATTTGATCCTTATTCTCTAGACTGTCAGACTCTTTCATTCAAAACTAAGATACCTCTTCCCTGATTCCTACCTCTGAGGTGACATCTAGTTCTGTGATTCACTGAGATAATAAGGTTAATAAGAGAGTATTGAGTTTGGTTTTAGGTACGAGTGAATCCAAATTACTGTGGTCAAAAAGATTTAGGTTTTTTTTTTTTCCTTTCAGTAAAATAAATATCCAGAAGTAGATAATCAACCAGTAGCGTATTTTCTCAAAGTTATTAAGGGCTCACTTTTAGCACATATTTTTTGCCTTCAAATCTGAAAATAATTGCTGAGGCCTCCTGAGCATCCACATTCAGGCAGGAAGAATGTACAAGAGTCCATAGGGACAAAGGAAAAGTGTCTTTATCTTAAGAAATTTTTCTTTTTTGTCTGGAAAATTAAAATTACCTTCTAAGAATTTTAGCTATTCCCCCTTCTCCTCAGGGTGATACATGACCCCCACCTACTCCCACAGTGGATTCTGGGAGTCTGTATCTCATCTCCCTTCTGTGGCTCCCCATGTGCTGTTCACCTCCTGACTCAGAGTGAAGGCTTGAAGCAGCATCTGGGCACAAGTGCTCTACCTGGCCCTGGGTGTTCTTTCAGCATCCATCTCTTGCTTCTGGTATGTGTGTTTAGCACCAGCTGTGCAAATCCAGTTTCTGTGGGATGGTAGCACTGCTTAGGTCAGAGGAAATGGGAACTGAATGGGAACTGATGTGAGTTCATGAGTCTACCTTTATGAAGGTCCAGCTCAAGCTCCCAGATTTTGCCTTTCCCCAAGTTACATCCAACTTTTATCCAAACCACCTGCCTGTGGGCTTAAAGCAACAGCATCAGGCATGAAGACAACAGCCTTAGCCATACTGCTTAACCAGCTTCCAAGGCTGCACAAGGGAGAGCATACAGTGAGCTCTCTCCCTCTCTTTCCCTCTCTGTGTATATTCATATATCAGTAGCAGTAAATCTGCTTCTCTGATTAAACCCTGAATGATACACAGTTTTGATTTTAAATTGGTTTTTATTAATTGGTCTTTAGTGAATGTCTTGTACTTTTAATTTTAAATATTATTTTCCCATAATTTACTATGGACACATATTTTTATTTTGTTTTATTTTAGTTACTGTATTAAACAAATTTCTCCACAGAAAGACAAGAAAGAATTGAGAAAGATTCATTTTAAAGAATTTTCTCATGTAATTATGAAGGTTCAAGTCCAAAATCTTATAGGGGAGGTAGGCTAGAGTTTGAGCCCAAAAGCTGTCTGCTGACAGAATTTCCGCATGCTTAATGGAGATCCATCTTTGGTCTATTTAGGCATTCAACTTGCTGGAGGCAACCCACCCACAATAGGGAGGACATTCGACTTTACTCAAAGTCTACAGATTTAAATGCAAACCTCATCTAAAGATGTCTTCCCTTCACAGAAACATCCAGAAAAATGTTTGACTAAATATCTGGGCAACATAGTCCAGCAAAGGAGATTTATAAAATAAACCATCACAGTTAGTATTGATATGATAAATCTTTTTCAACCCCTGAGTTTCTAATGTTCAGTCTGTTTATTAGTTATGTCTCTTGTAAGCATTTTAGCTAGGTTTTTGAATTTTAATGAAATTTGGTTTTATCATCAGTGAGATTGCCATATTTATTTGTGATTATATATTACACAATAGTCTGTAGGGTGTATTTAGTTTTCCCTGGTGGCTCAGACCTAAAAAATCTGCCTACAAGGCAGCAGACACCGGTTTGATCCTGGTTTGGGAAGATCCCCTGGAGAAGGGAATGGCCATCCACTCCAGTATTCTTGCCTGGAAAATTCCATGAATAGAGGAGCTTGGCAGGGAAGCTACAGTCCATGGGTCACACAAGAGTCGGACGAGTGAGTGACTAAGACTGTATTTCTTATTTACCTTTGTATTTCTTAGCTTCATTTGTGTTTGTCATGCTTAAGGTTGGGTTGATCAAGTTTTTATATTTTATTTATATTTTTCTTGGCATACGTTGGAAGGATAGAAAAATTTCATTTATTTATCTCTTACCCTTAAAATGTTAATATACAAAAAAAAAAAAAAAAAACTTAATATACTGGTGCACTGGAATGACCCAGAGGGATGGTAGGATGGGGAAGGAGGTGGGAGAGGGTATCAAGATGGGGAACACAGTACATGAGTGGTGGATTCATGTCAATGTATGGCAAAACCAATACAATATTGTAAAGCAATTAGCCTCCAAATAAAATAAATAAAATTATATTAAAAATGTTAATATGCTTTATCAAATTTTAAATGTTTCTAACAAAGACTAAAGTTATTCAGCTACTCTTTCCTCTTCTTAAATAAGCTAAAGCCCTTAGAAAAAATTAACTTCCTATAGATACAGTCTTTTAAATAATTTTCAGTGTCATTGCTGTCTAGAGATGCAGTTTTGCCTTTTGAAAACAAAACCTGGTTCTTACACTCAGCAGTTAATTTAGTTGCATGTTGCACTTACTATTTGCTTGCACTGGTCTTTAATATTTCATGCCTCATCCTTGGGAAGCATTTTCACTACTGAAGTAGAATCTGATACTATTTCTTTTAATTTCCTTAATAAATGAATCTCTTTGTCATTTTATGATGCCAAATGATTGTGTCTGCATCATTTTGAACTGGTTAACATGGCCGACTACCTCCAATCCTGCATAGAGTTTATTGTGACAATTAACTTTTTAAAATATTCAGTGGTTACAATTTACTTAGATTCTCTGAAGTGTTTTACCATCCATTCATCTCTTCATTTCTGACTGTTTAATAATTCCATATTATCATTTTGGAATGATTTTCCATCTTTTTTTCTCTTTTAGAATCCCAAACATACTTATTCTAAGGTAAAATAAGTATGTTTTTTTTAATATAAAAACTTTCTCATTTGATCTGGGTGAATTTACTTTTTTGGAGTGGATGCTAGCAGCTTTCCTTTATAGTTTAACATTCTCTATGTATTTTCAAAATTTTGTTTGAAAATATACTACTAACTAGCAAACATTTATTTTTTGTCACTTCTTTTCCTTTTTGAGCTCTTTTTTCCATGTTTCCTTTCTAGTTGGTTACTTTATAGTTGTCTCCACTCAATCGTGACAAACAATATTTGTATAAATGTTTGGCACATTTGCTACATGGTTATATTGAAGATAACACAGAGATGATAGCAAGCCAGCAGTTCGTATTCTATTTGTGAGAGTGTATCTGTGTCATTATAAGTTAATTTCAGTCGCTCAGCCATGCCCAACTCTTTGTCATCCCATGGACTGCAGCACACCAGGCTCCTCTGTCCATCGCTAACTCCCGGAGTTTACTCAAACTCATATCTATTGAGTCGGTGATGCCATCCAGCTATCACATCCTTTGTCATCCCTCTCCTCCCACCTTCAATCTTTCCCAGCATGAGGGTCTTTTCCAATGAGTTAGTTCTTCACATCAGGTGGCCAAAGTATTGGAGTTTCATCTTCAGCATCGGTCCTTCAATGAATATTCAGGACTATTTCCATTAGGATGGAATGGTGGGATCTCCTTGCTGTTCATGGGACTCTCAAGAGTCTTCTCCAACACCACAGTTCAAAAGCATCAATTCTTTGATGTTCAGCTTTCTTTATTATCCAGCTCTCACATCCATACATGACTGTGTTATTGGGTAACTACATAATTTGGTAACATCTTCCTCACTTGAACAAATGAGGAAGCCCTACAACAGCCTCTGATTGTGAAAGAGAGTCTGGCCCTTGTTTCTCCTTTATGACAGGAATGGCATGCCTGCCATACCAGAACTCTCGCCTTTCATGCCTTCCTAGGAGGTATGTGCTTAGTCTCTCAGTTGTGTCCAACTCTTTGAGACCCCATGGACTGTACCCACCAGGCTCCTCTCTCCATGGGGATTCTTCTAGGCACAGAATACTGGAGTGAGTCTCCATGCCTTTCTCCAGGGGATCTCCAAATCCAGAGATTGAAACCAGGTCTCCTGGCATTGCAGGCATATTATTTACCAGCTGAGCTACCACGGAACACCAAGATACTGGCATGGGTAGCCTATCTCTTCTCCAGGGGACTTTGGAACCAGTAATAAAACTGGGGCTTCTGCATTGAAGGTGGATTTGTTACCAGCTGAGCTTACAAGGGAAGCTTCTCTTAGGAGTATCAGTTCAGTTTAGTTCAGTCGCTCAGTCGTGTCCGACTCCTTGTGACCCATGAATCACAGCATGCCAGGCCTCCCTGTCAACCACCATCTCCAGGAGTTCACTCAACTCGTGTCCATTGAGTCAGTGATGCCATCCAGCCATCTCATCCTCTGTCATCCCTTCTCCTCCTGCCCCCAATCCTCCCAGCATCAGAGTCTTTTCCAATGAGTCAACCTTCGCATGAGGTGGCCAAAGTACTGGAGTTTCAGTTTCAGCATCATTCCTTCCAAAGAACACCGCAGGCTGATTTCCTTTAGAATGGACTGGCTGTATCTCCTTGCAGTCCAAGGAACCCTCAAGAGAGTCTTTCTCCACACCACAGTTCAAAAGCATCAATTCTTCAGTGCTCAGCTTTCTTCACAGTCCAATTCTAGCATTCATACAGGACTACTGGAAAAACCATAGCCTTGACTAGATGGACCAATTATTGGCAAAGCAATGTCTCTGCTTTTGAATATGCTATCTACGTTGGTCATAACTTTTCTTCCAAGGAGTAAGCATCTTTAATTTCACAGCTGCAATCACCATCTGTAGTGATTTTGGAGGCCCAAAAATAAAGTCTGAAACTGTTTCCACTGTTTCCCATCTATTTGCCAGGAAGTGATGGGACCAAATGCCATGACCTTCGTTTTCTGAATGTTGAGCTTTCAGCCAACTTTTTCACTCTCCTTTTTCACCGTCATCAAGAGGTTTTTTAGTTCCTCTTCACTTTCTGCCATAAGGGTGGTGTCATCTACATATCTGAGATTATTGATATTTTTCCCAGCAATCTTGAATTTAGCTTGTGCTTCCTCCAGCCCAGCATTTCTCATGATGTACTGTGCATATACATTAAATAAACAGGGTGACAGAATACAGCCTTGACATACTCTTTTTCCTATTTGGAACCAGTCTGTTGCTCCATGTCCAGTTCTAACTGTTGCTTCCTGACCTGCATATAGGTTTCTCAAGAGGCAGGTCAGGTGGTCTGGTATTCCCATTTGTTTCAGAATTTTCCAGTTTATTATGATCCACAAAGTCAAAGGCTTTGGCATAGTGAATAAAACAGAAATAGATGTTTGTCTGGAACTCTCTTGCTTTTTTGATGATACAGCGGATGTTGGCAGTTTGATCTCTGGTTCCTCTGCCCTTTAAAAAACCAGCTTGAACATCTGGAAGTTCACGGTTCACATATTGCTGAAGCCTGGCTTGGAGGATTTTGAGCATTACTTTACTAGTGTGTGAGATGAGTGCAATTGTGCGGTAGTTTGAGCTTTTTTTGGCATTGCCTTTCTTTGGGATTGGAATGAAAACTGACCTTTTCCAATCCTGTGGCCACTGATGAGTTTTCCAAATTTGCTGGTATATTGACTACAGCATTTTAACAGCATCATCTTTCAGGATTTAAAAGAGTTCAACTGGAATTCCATCACCTCCTACTTAGGAGTACAGGAGTCACTAACTCTTACAATCTTATTTTGGCTTCTTTGACAGCACACTTTCCTGATTTCTTTTCCATACTCTTGATGCTAGTTTTAAATTCTTTTTTTTTTTTTTTTTTTGGCATTTCTTTTTCAGTTGTAGGCTCCTCTGGTTTTAAATAACACCTTTATGCTGACAATACATCAATTTATATCCCCAATCAAGACCTACTCCCTATGTCCCAGACAATTAAGTGTCGGTAATTCATTGTTAATTGGCTTATCGGACTAAAGGGCCTAGAGACCATGTTGTGATTCTTGTCTTCACATACACTTTTCTTGGCTCAAGTGTTAATCTCACTATTTTTGTATTGGTGAAACTTAACTCTTGATGTCTTTTTCAGTGTGGTATCTGTGCTCTGCTGGTGTATGATGTTCTTTCCTCACTGCCTTCTAAAGTGTACCACACTGACATGCATAGAAATAGGACCCTTGCTCAAAGAAAAATGTAACTAAATTCTTAGCGAGACAGGGGTCATGTGAGAAATTCAATAAGTTAACTTATCAAGTGGCCCAACCTGGGCAAAAGTCCTGTACTAAATCAAATATCTCATGGATCATGTGATCCCATGATACCCATTTAATTCCATCAAATGTATGACAACTTAGCTTAACTGTCCCTTACTCCTGGTGTGGGCATGCTTAGTTACTGAGTCATGTCTGACTCTATATGGTCCCATGGATGGAAGCCTGCCAGGTTCCTCTGTCCATGGCAGTTCCTGGCAAGAATTCTGTAGTGGGTTGTCATTTCCTTCTCCAAGGGATCTTCCTGATCCAAAGATCAAACACTTAACTCTTGCATCTCCTTCACTTGTAGGTGGATTATTAACCACTGAACCACCTGGGAAGCCCTTCCATTATGCCTCACCACAACTTAAATCCTAAAGCTGATTTAGAAAGACCTAAATGATCCAGTAACAAATCATTCCATTCTCCTCTTCTAGCTAAACTATTTGGTTTAGCTATCTTCAAGATGCAAAACACTTCTGTGTGGTAGGAGAGAGACACCTGTACTGGGTATGGAGTGGTGTGATACAGGATAGGAAACTCACCTCCTGACCTCATTCATTGGCAGAAAGATATGATGTTTTTCTTATCTAACCATGATCCTCATGATGATGATGTCAGAGAATGTATGTGCTAAGGATTTCTAGTTTTTCATAGCTTGATTCCTTGTCTGGAAAGTAAACAACAAAAGAACACTGGAACTTCTGGCATGATGCTGAAAAGCAGGGGTCAAAAAATTAGTTGCTGGAGTCCCAAACTGTTTCCACTTACAACACGTACCTTTGACAAAAGAACTGGGAGCTTTTTTATTCCAGCTCTGTTCTGCACTAGGAAATACTTCCCAATGTGTCTCTCTCCTGATGAGATTATACGTGAAGTTATTAGATTAGACAGGAAACTGCCACCCTTATTAGATTAAATTTCATTTTAATTAGTGAAGATTTGCTCTCTAGAATAAAATATTCATCTTTTAGGCAGTACAATTTATTTAAATTATAAACATTGTGATTAATTTACTAACATCATAACACATGTGTGCTATTAGCAATATAGAAAATATTGATCTTGTTGGAAGAGATCATGAGGAAGACATGAATGACTGCTTGTTGACCTACAAACTGGACCCAGACAACTTGAAGCTCCTCAGATCCTCACCATCCTTGAAATGTATGCCCACTGTTCCCACAGTGGGAGCTGTGAGATCATCTGAACAGTATGTAACTGAACTCAGTGAAAGTGAAAGTGAAGTTGCTCAGTCATGTCTGACTCTTTACAACCCCATGGACTGTAGCCTATCAGCTCCTCCATCCATGGGATTTTCTAGGCAAGAATGCTGGAGTGAATTGCCATTTCCTTCTCCAGGGGATCTTCCCAGCCCAGGAATTGAACCTGGGTCTCCCACATTGCAGGTAGACGGTTTACTGTTTGAGCCACTAGGGAAGCCCCAGGTGGCTCAGTTAAGCACTCTATATAAACTCATAAGAGTCTGGCCTGTGGGCATGGAGATCTAGTTCTCTTGTGGTGCCCAAGACAAGCCTCATTAGTAAGTTCCCTTGCTTATTAAACCTGCCACCTCCCCCTCTGGAGTCTGGCTCTTCCTTGGGTCTCTTCCTGCCCTCTGAGTATGGAGTTATTCCAAATTTAACCAGGGACATTTCCAAGGATATGGACCAACAGATCTGAGTATATGGTAGATATTTTGCTTGCTATTTGCAGTCTTCTCTCCTACCTGAAATCTAGAAACATGAAGGATAATAACTGTTTATCTACATTTTAGATTGGAGTGTGAGACCTTTTAGAATTCAGTCAAAACCTTTTCATCTCTTTCATCTTTTTCTTTCCAATATAATACATCACCCACTCAATGTTTCTGAATTAGAGGTCACCAATAATATTTTTTCCTATCATATATAAACTATTTGGCAAAGTATTAAAGACATACTTTAGGTATATATGATATATGTGTATTCATTCTATACATCATATGTGCATCACTTAGCTGTGTCTGACTGCTTTGAAACCTCATAAATGTGGTCTGTCAGGCTCTTCTTTCTATGGAATTCTCCAGGCAAGAATACTGGAGTGGGTAGACATTTCCTTCTCCAGGGGACCTTCCTGACCCAGGGATCAATCTCCAGTCTCCTTTACCATCTGAGTGACCTGGGAAGCCCTATGCATTCTATACCTAATAAGAATTTAGGTTATTTTGGTTTACTCATATTCTTTTCTTCATCTCCAGTCATTTTTTTTCTGTATAAAAACTGTATTATATCTTATATGAC
>NW_017194874.1:0-9148 GCF_001704415.2 Capra hircus
GGGGCAGACTCCAGAAGTACCCCAAGATCCATGTCAAGCACTGGAGAGGAATCCTCAGGTTCCGGCACGACTCCCACAAGGTCTTAGGCCCCGGCATCGACGGGAGAATCCCGAGAGGCCCCCCGAGCAACTCGCATGGGGACTGGCCTTTCCTGAGGCCACCAGAGCGGGTCCCTGAGTCCCCGTCGTAAGTCGAGAGCACCTGCCGCAACTCGAGAAATTCCAGGAGGTTCTCCCTCTTCAGGCGAGATGAGGCCCATTTCCTCTGAGGCTAATCACACCTAAACTCTGGAACTTCCAAACGACCTTCACACCCTTGCTGCAACGCAAGAAGATCCCCGACATACCCGTCTCCACTCGAGAGGAAGCACGAGAGTCCCGCCCACATCCAGAGGAGCCCCGTTTCCGCCTCATAGCTCGAGAGGAGGATCCTTTCCCTGCGTGTTCGGAAAAGAATCTCGGCGTTCCCGTTGCATCTCAAAAGGGGACGCTTTACACAGGAAAGGCGTGAGGAACTCCAGGGTCGTTCCACCATTCCAAGAGTCCCCAGATGTCTCAGGCCATTCCAGGGAAACCTGTTTTCCCTGCACTGCCTCGACTTTCAAGCCGAGGATTGACTCACACGACGGTGGCACGTGGGACAGCCCTGTGGGAAATCCTCTGGGAAAGTCTCGTCGGAAACCCTCGAGGGAAAGCCACAGATCCCTTGATCCACGCGACGGGGAGCGTGACACTGCTGCTACAGCTCGGGAGGAAAGTTCACGTGCATGCCCTTACTCGGGACGAGGACTGACTCCCTGGGGAGACTCCAGAAGTACCCCAAGATCCATGTCAGCACTGGAGAGGAATCCTCAGGTTCGGCACACGACCTCCACACCAAGGTCGTAGGCCCGGCATCGACGGGAGAGGAATCCGAGAGGCCTCGAGCACTCGCATGGGGACTGGCCTTTCCTGAGGCCACCAGAGCGGTCCCTGAGGTCCCCGTCGTAACGCCAGAACACCTGCGCCAACTCGAGATACTGAAGGAGGTTCTCCCCTCCAGGGGAGATTGAGGCCATTTCCTCTGAGGCTTCCCCAGGCTAATCACACCTAACTCTGGAACTTCCAAAGGGTCCTTCACACCCTTGCTGCAACTCAAGAAGTTCCCCGACATACCCGTCTCCCATCAAGAGGAAGCGACGAGAGTCTCGCCCAATCCAGAGGAGCCCCGTTTCCGCCTCCTAGCTCGAGAAGAGGGTTCCTTTCCCTGCGTCGTCGGGAAAGAATTCCCGGCGGTTCCGTCGCATCTCAAGAGGAGGCGCTCTCCACAGGAAAGCCGAGAGGAACTCCAGGGTCATGCCAACATTCCCAGAGTCCCCCAGATGTCTCAGTCTATTACAGGGAAACCTGTTTTCCCTGCACTGCCTCGACTTTCAAGCCGAGGATCGACTCACACCATGGTGGCACGTGGGACAAACCCTGTGGGAAAGCCTCGTGGAAAGCCTCATGGGAAAGCCTCGAGGGAAAGCCACAGATCCCTTGATCCAAGCGAAGGGAAGCGTGACACTGCTGCTACAGCTCGGGAGGAAAGCGCACGTGCATGCCCCCACTCGAGACGAGGACTGACTCCCCTGGGGAGACTCCAGAAGTACCTCAAGTTCCATGTCAGCACTGGAGAGGAATCCTCAGGTTCCGGCACCGACTCCACACAAGGTCTTAGGCCCCGGCATGGACGGGAGAGGAATCCCGAGAGGCCCCCGAGCAATTCGCATGGGACTGGCCTTTCCTAAGGCCACCAAAGTGGGTCCCTGAGGTCCCCATCGTAAGTGGGAGAGCACCTGCCGCAACTCGAGAAAATCCAGGAGGTTCTCCCCTCCAGGCGAGATGAGGCCCATTTCCGCTGAGGTGTCTCGAGGCTACTCACACCTAACCTCTGGAACTTCCAAAGGTCCTTCACACCCTTGCTGCAACTCAAGAAGTTCCCCGACATACCCGTCTCCACTCGAGTGGAAGCACGAGAGTCCCGCCCACATCCAGAGGAGCCCCGTTTCCGCCTCATAGCTCGAGAGAAGGGATCTTTCCCTGCGTGGTCGGGAAAGAATTTCCGGGGTTCCCGTCGCATCTCAAGAGGAGGCGCTCTCCACAGGAAAGGAGAGAGGAACTCCAGGGTCGTGCCACCATTCCCAGAGCCTTCCAGATGTCTCAGTCCATTCCAGGGAAACCTGTTTTCCCTGCACTGCCTCAACGTTCAAGCCGAGGATCGACTCACATCACGGTGGCACGTGGGACAGCCCTGTGGGAAAGCCTGGTGGGAAAGCCTGGTGGGAAAACCTCATTGGAAAGCCTCGAGGGAAAGCCACAGATCCCTTGATCCAATCGAAGGGAAGCGTGACACTGCTGCTACAGCTCGGGAGGAAAGCGCACTTGCATACCCACACTCGAGACGAGGACTGACTCCCCTGGTGAGACTCCATAAGTACCCCAAGATCCATGTCAGCCCTGGAGAGGAATCCTCAGGTTCCGGCAGCGACTCCACACAAGGTCTTAGGCCCCGGCATCAGGGGAGAGGAATCCCGAGATGCCCCCTAGCATCTCGTATGGGCACCTGCCTTTCCTGAGGCCACCAGCGGGTTCCTGATGTCCCCGCCGAAAGTCAAGAGCACCTGCCGCAACTAGAGAAAATCCAGGACGTTCTCCCTTCCAGGCGAGATGAGGCCCATTTAACTGAGGTGTCTCGAGGCTAATCACACCAAACCTCTGGAACTTCCAAAGGGTCCTTCACACACTTGCTAAAACTAAAGAAGTTCGTCGACATACCCGTCTCCACTCGAGAGGAAGCAGGAGAGTCCCGCCCACATCTAGAGGAACCCCGTTTCCGCCTACTAGCTCGAGAGGAGGGATCCTTTCCACTGCATGGTCGGGAAAGAATTCCCGGCGTTCCCGTCGCATCTCAAGAGGAGGCGCTCTCCACAGGAAAGGCGAGCGGAACTCCAGGGTCGTGCCACCATTCCAGAGTGCCCCAGATATCTCAGTCCATTCCAGGGAAACCTGTTTCCCTACACTGCCTCGAATTTCAGGACGAGGATCTACTCACACCACGGTGGCACGTGGGACAGCCCTTTGGGAAAGCCTCTAGGGAAAGCCACAGATCCCTTGATCCACGTGAAGGGAACCGTGACACTGCTGCTGCAGCTCGGGAGGAAAGCGCACGTGCATGCCCCCACTCGAGACAAAGACTGACTCCCCTGGGGAGACTCCAGAAGTACTCCAAGATCCATGTCAGCACTGGAGAGGAATCCTCAGTTTCAGGCACCGACTCCACACAAGGTCTTAGGCCCCGGCACCAATGGGAGAGGATTCCCCAGATGCGCCCGAGCAACTCGCATGGGGACTGGCCTTTCCTGAGGCCACCAGAGCGGGTCCCTGAGTTCCCCGTCCTAAGTCCGTAGCACCTGCTGCAACTTGAGAAAATCCAGGAAGTTCTCCCTTCCAGGCGAGATGAGGAACATTTCCGCTGAGGTGTCTCAAGGCTAATCACACCTAACCTCTGGAACTTACAAAGGGTCCTTCACACCCTTGCTGCAACTCAAGGAGATCCCCAACATACCCGTCTCCATTCGAGAGGAAGCACGAGAGTCCCGCCCAAATTCAGAGGAGCCCCCGTTTCCGCCTCCTAGCTCGAGAGGAGGGATCCTTTCCCTCAGTGATCGGGAAAGAGTTACCAGTGTTCCCGGCGCATCTCAAGAGGAGGCGATCTCCACAGGAAAGGCGAGAGGAACTCCAGGGTCGTACCACCATTCCTTGAGTCCCCCAGATGTCTCAGTCCATTCCAGGGAAAACCTGTTTTCCCTGCACTGCCTCTACTTTCAAGCCGAGGATGGACTCACACCACGGTGGCACGTGGGACAGCCCTGTGGGAAAGCCTCGTGGGAAAGCCTCATGGGAAAGCCTCGAGGGAAAGCCCCAGTTGCTTTGATCAACCCGAAGGGAAGTGTGACACTGCTGCTACAGCTCGGGAGGAAAGCGCACGTGCATGCCCCAACTCGAGACGAGGACTGATTCCCCTGGGGAGACTCCAGAAGTACCCCAAGATCCACGTCAGCACTGGAGATGAATCCTCACGTTCCGGCACCGACTCCAAACAAGGTCTTAGGCCCCGGCATCGACGGGGAGAGGAATCCCGAGAGGCCCCGAGTAACTAGCATGGGGACTGGCCTTTCTTGAGGATATCAGAGCGGGTCCCTGAGATCCCGGTCATAAGTCGAGAGCACCTGCACCAACTCGAGAAATTCCAGGGAGGTTCTCCCCTCCAGGCGAGATGAGGCCCATTTCCCTGAGGCGTCCCCAGGCTAATCACACCTAAACTCTGGAACTTCCAAAACGACCTTCACATCCTTGCTGCAACACAAGAAGTTCCCCGACATACCCGTCTCCACTCGAGAGGAAGCACGAGAGTCCCGCCCACATCTAGAGGAGCCCCCGTTTCCGCCTCATAGCTCGAGAGAAGGGATCTTTCCCTGCATGGTCGGGAAAGAATTCCTGGGGTTCCCGTCGCATCTCAAGAGGAGGCGCTCTCCACTGGAAAGGATAGAGGAACTCCAGGGTCGTGCCACCATTCCCAGAGCCTTCCAGATTTCTCAGTCCATTCCAGGAAACCTGTTTTCCCTGCACTGCCTCGACTTTCAAGCCGAGGATCGACTCACATCACGTGGCACGTGGACAGCCCTGTGGGAAAGCCTGGTGGAAAGCCTGGTGGGAAAGCCTCATGGGAAAGCCTCGAAGGAAAGCCACAGATCCCTTGATCCACGCAAAGGGAAGCGTGACAGAGCTGCTACAGCTCGGGAGGAAAGCGCACGTGCATGCCCCACTCGAGACGAGGACTTTCTCCCCTGGGAGACTCCAGAAATCCCCCAAGCTCCATGTCAGCACTGAGAGGAATCCTCAGGTTCCGGCACCGACTCCAAACAAGGTCTTAGGACCCGGCATCGACGGGAGAGGAATCCCAAGAGCCCCACGCTTCTCGCATGGGGACTGCCTTCCTGAGGCCACCAGAGCGGGTCCCTGAGGTCCCCGTCGGAAGTCGAAGCACCTGCCACAACTCGAGAAATCCAGGAGGTTCTCCCCTCCAGGCGAGATGAGGCCCATTTCCGCTGAGGAGTCTCGAGGCTAATCACACCTATCCTCTGAACTTCCAAAGGGTCCTTCACACCCTTACTGCAACTCAAGAAGTTCCTCGACATACCCGTCTCCACTCGAGAGGAGCACGAGAGTCCCGCCCAAATCCAGTGAGCCCCGTTTCGCCTACTAGCATCGAGAGGAGGGATCCTTTCCCTGCCTGGTCGGGAAAGAATTCCCGGCGTTCACCGTCGCATCTCAAGAGGAGCGCTCTCCACAGAAAAGGCGAGAGGACTCCAAGGTCTTGCCACCATTCCAAGAGTCCCCCAGATGTCTCAGTCCATTCCAGGGAAACCTGTTTTCCCTGCACTGCCTCGAATTTCAAGCCGAGATCGACTCACACTACGGTGGCACGAGGGACAGCCCTGTGGAAAGCCTCGTGGCAAAGCCTCGTGGAAAGCTCGAGGGAAAGCCACAGATCCCTTGATCCACGCGAAGGGAACCGTGACACTGCTGCTACAGCTCGGAGGAAACGCACCTGCCTGCCCACCGAGACGAGACTGACTTCCCTGTGGAGACTCCAGAAGTACCCAAGATCCATGTCAGCACTGGAGAGGAATCCTCAGGTTCGGAACCGACACCGAAACAAGTCTTAGGCTGGCATCGATGGAGAGGAATCCCGAAAGGCCCGAGCAACTCGCATGGGGAATGCCTTTCCTGAGGCCACCAGAGCGGTCCCTGAGGACCCCGTCGTAAGTCGAGAGCGCCTGCCGCAACTCGAGAAAATCCAGGAGGTTCTCCCTTCCAGGCGAGATGAGGCCATTTCCGCTGAGATGTCTCGAGGCTAATCACACCTAACCTCTGGAAGTTCCAAAGGGTCCTTCACACCCTTTCTGCAACTCAAGAAGTTTCCCGACATACCCGTCTCACTCGAGAGAAGCACGAGAGTCCCGCCCACATCAGAGGAGCCCGTTTCCGCCTCCTAGCTCGAGAGAGGGATCCTTTCCCTGCGTGGTCGGGAAAGAATTCCCGGCGTTCCCGTCACATCTCAAAGGGGGCGCTCTCCACAGGAAAGGCGAGAGGAACTCCAGGGTCGTGCCACCATTCCCAGATCCTCCAGATGTCTCAGTCCATTCCAGGGAAACCTGTTTCCCTGCACTGCCTCGACTTTCAAGCCGAGGATCGACTCACCACTACGTGGCACGAGGACAGCCCTGTGGGAAAGCCTCGTGGAGCAAAAGCCTCGTGGAAAGCCTGAGCGAAAGCCACAGATCCTTGATCACGCGAAGGGAAGCGTGACACTGCTGCTACAGCCTTGGAGGAAACGCACCTGCATGCCCCACTCGAGACGAGGACTGACTCCCCTGGGGAGAATCCAGATGTACCCAAGATGCATGTCAGCCTGGAGAGGAATCCTCAGGTTCGGCCCGACTCCACACAAGGTCTTAGCCCTGCATCGATGGGAGAGGAACAGCGACAGGCCTCTAGCAACTCGCATGGGACTGGCCTTTCCTGAGGTCACCAGAGCGGGTCATGCAGTCCCGTCGTAAGTCAAGAGCACCTGCCGCAACTCGGTAAAATCCAGGAGGCTCTCCCTGCAGGCGAGATGAGGCCCGTTTCACTGAGGTGTCTCGAGCTAATCACACTTGACCTCTGGAACTTCCAAAGAGTCTTTCACAGCCATGCTGCAACTCAAGAAGTTCCCCGACATACCCGTTTCCACTCAAGAGGAAGCACGAGGTCCGGCCACGTCCAGAGGACTCCGTTTCCGGCTCATAACTCGAGAGACGGATCCTTTCCCTGCTTGGTCGGGAAAGAATTCCCGCATTCCATCGCATCTCAAGAGGAGGCGCTCTCAAGGAAAGGGAAGAGGAAATGCAGGGTCGTGCACCATTCAAGTCTCCCCCAGATATCTCAGTCCGTTCCACAGAACCTGTTTTCCCTGCACTGCCTTGGCTTTCATGCGAGGATCGACTCACACCACCGTGACACGTGGACAGCCCTGTGGAAGCCTCGTGGGAAAGACTCGAGGAAAGCCACAGATCCTTGGTCCACGCAAGGGGAAGCGTGACACTGTTCTACAGCATGGGAGGAAAGGGCACGCTCATGCCCACTCGAGACGAGGCCGACTCCTTTGTGGAGACTCCAGAAGTACCCCAAAATCCATGTCAGCACTGGAGAGGAATCCTCAGCTTCCGGCCCCGACTCCACACAAGGTCTTAGGCCCCGGCATCGATCGGAGAGGAATCACGAGAGGCCCCTAGCAACACGCATGATACTGGCCTTTCCTGCGGCCGCCAGAGCGGGTCCCTGAATCCCTGTCGTAACTCGAGAGCACCTGCTGAAACTCGGGAATATCCAGGAGCCTCTCCGTTCCAGGCGACATGAGGCCCATTTCCGCTGAGGCATCTCGAGACTAATCACACCTAACCTCTGGAACTTCAATGGGTCTTCACACCCTTGCTGCAACTCAAGAAGTTCCCGACATACCCGTTCCTCTTCACGTTCTGCCATAATGGTGGTGTCATCTGCATATCTAAGTTGATTGATATTTCTACCGGCAATCTTGATTCCAGCTTATGTTATCTTCCATCCCAGCATTTTTCATGATGTACTCTGCATAGAAGTTAAATAAACAGGGTGACAATATACAGCCTTGACATACTCCTTTTCCTTTTTGGAACCAGTCTGTTGTTCCATGTCCTGCTCTAACTGTTGCTTCCTGACCTTCATCCAGATTTCTCAAGAGGCAGGTTAGGTGGTCTGGTATTCCCATCTCTTTCAGAATTGTAGCTAAAACAACAGTAAAAGGACCTTTCCGATGTCAGGCCAAGGAATTGTGTTTCCAGTCATTGAGCCACACCTGATCACTGAGCACAAATTCATGAATCTGTTCCTCAAGGG
Source organism: Capra hircus (assembly GCF_001704415.2). Taxonomy (NCBI): domain Eukaryota; kingdom Metazoa; phylum Chordata; class Mammalia; order Artiodactyla; family Bovidae; genus Capra; species Capra hircus. Next base: position 7,999 of record NW_017194874.1, read on the forward strand.
GAATGATATTCTTTTTTATACAAACTTAGTTACCTGATTTATTACCTTACCTAATTGTTCCATCTGCTGTGAAATCCCACCCCCTTACTTGTGGCAAATCTGCTAACACCTGCCTCACTGTGGGAGGGGTCTCCCATAGAAAATTTCATAAGGACAACAACTGTGGGAACGTGCGGTTACCCGTAATATGAGTAAGTCTGCCGGAAGCAAGCCCATCCACGTACAGTCAGTCTCTATGATCCATTTTGAAAGTGTCTCTTCAAGAGTTTGGTTGTTTCTTTCCACCATTCCAGAACACTGGCCTATATGCTGTATGTAATTTCCACTGATATTTAGAGCTTCACATACCTGTTAATTAACGCGGCTACAAAGACAGGGCCATTGTCGGATTCTATACTGGTTGGAAACCCAAGTCTGGGAATTATTTCTCAAATCAGCGAGCTACTTCATTTTCTTTTTCAGATCAGGTAGGAAGGCCTCTGCCCAACCGGAGAAGGTACCTACTATTCTAGTAAGTCATGATAACAGGTGACTGCCTTTGCTTCCCGAAGGACACTCGCTTTCCCTGCATCCTGAGAACTCCACGTCTCAGCCAGTTGGAAAAGCGCTTCTTGGAGGTCATTATTCAGGGGCAACTTCCCCTGGAGCCCCGGGCCATAGGGAGCGGCTCCACACTCCCAGGGAAAGGCAGAGCCACAGCCACACATCTGTCCCATCCCCTTTGCTCTGTAGGAGAGCTCTAGTGAGCCTAGGTCTGTCAGGAAAATTCTTGGCTCCTATGGCGGACACATTCTATGTGTGAAACTGCATCCAGGACCTAGGGCCACAGGGCGCCTGTTTCTCTCGGGGGCGGAGGGGTGGGGGGCCTGAAGCAGTGCGGCCCAGCAACAGCTTCCACATCCATCCAATTGCTCTTTTCTTACCTCTGATAGAACTAGCTTTGTTCCAGCCTTTGGCAATTGGAGGCAAGCGGGCCCCACTTCCTCCCCAAGGAGGCATGGGACCTACTTTGAGTGGAAAGGCCCCTCACGGAGCTGAACCCAGGAAGGCACCCAGTCATGTCTGACACATTCCTGCATCCTGCTTCTTCATGAGCAATACCGCTATAAGCTAGGCATGTCTTTCCAAGGCTCAGAAAGGACAGGGGAGA
>NW_017194875.1:0-9148 GCF_001704415.2 Capra hircus
GCAGTGTCACGCTTCCCTTCAAGTGGATCAAGGGATCTTGGCTTTCCCTCAATGCTTTCCACGAGGCTTTTCCCACGAGGCTTTCCCACAGGGCTGTCCCGCGTTCCACCGTGGTGTGAGTCGATCTTGACTTAAAAGTCGAGGCAGTGCAGGGAAAACAGGTTTTCCTGGAATGGACTGAGACATCTGGGGGACTCTGGGAATGGTGGGCCGACCCTGGAGTTCCTCTCAACCTTTCCTTATGGAGAGAGCCTCCTCTTGAGATGCGACGGGAACGTCGGGAATTCTTTCCCGACCACCCTGGAAAGGATCCCTCCTCTGGAGCTATGAGGCAGAAACGGGGCTTCTCTGGATGTGGGCAGAACTCTCGTGCTTCCTCCCGGGTGGAGACGGGTATGTCGGGAACTTTCTTGAGTTGCAGCAAGGGTGTGAAGGACCCTTTGGAAGTTCCAGATGTTAGATGTGATTAGCCTCGAGACGCCTCAGCTGAAATGGGCCTCATCTCGCCTGGAGGGGAGAACCTCCTGGATTTTCTCGAGTTGCGGCAGGTGCCCTCGACTTACGACGGGGACCTCAGGGACCCGCTCTGGTGGCCTCAGGAAAGGCCAGTCCCCATGCGAGTTGCTCGGGGGCCTCTCGGGATTCCTCTTCCCGTCGATGCCGGGGCCTAATAGCTTGTGTGGAGTCGGTGCCGGAACCTGAGGATTCCTCTCCAGTGCTAACATGGATCTTGGGGTACTTCTGGGAGTCTCCCCAGGGGGGAGTCAGTCCTCGTCTCGAGTGGGGGCATGCACGTGCGCTTTCCTCCCGAGCTCTAGCAGCAGTGTCACGCTTCCCTACGCGTGGATCAAGGGATCTGTGGCTTTCCCTCGAGGCTTTCCACGTGGCTTTCCCACGGAGGCTTTCCCACAGGGCTGTCCAACCTGCCATCGCGGTGTGAGTCGATCCTCGGCTTGGAAAGTGGAGGCAGTGCAGGGAAAAAGGTTTCCTTGGAATGGACTGAGACATCTGGGGGACTCTGGGAATGGGGCCTGATACTGGAGTTCCTCTCGCCTTTACTGTGGAGAGCGCCTCCTCTTGAGATGAGACGGGAACGCTAGGAATTCTTTCAGGACCACTCAGGGAAAGGATCACTCCTCTCGTGCTAGCAGGCGGAAACGGGGGCCACTCTGGATACGGGCGGGACGCTCGGGTTCCTCTTGAGTGGAGACGGGTATGTCGGGGAACTTCTTGAGTTGCAGCAAGGGTGTGAAGGACCCTTTGGAAGTTCCAGAGTTTAAGTCTGATTACCCCTAGTTGTCTCAGCCGAAATGGGCCTCATCTCGCCTGGAGGGGAGAACCTCCTGGATTTTTCTCGACTTGCTGCAGGTGCTCTCGACTTACGACGAGGGCCTCAGCGACCGCTCTGGTGGCCTCAGGAAAGGCCAGTCCCATGCGAGTTTCTCCCGGGCCTCTCGGGATTCCTCTCCCGTCGATGCTGGGGCCTAAGACCTTGTGTGGACTCAGTGACGGAACCTGAGGATTCCTCTCCAGTGCCGACATGGATCTTGTGCTACTTCTGGAGTCTCCCCAGGGGAGTCAGTCCTTGTCTCGAGAGGGGGCATGCAAGTCCGATTTCCTCCCGAGCTGTAGCAGCAGTGTCATGCTTCCCTTTTCGTGGATCAAGGGATTTGTGGCTTTCCCTCTAGACTTTCCCATGACGCTTTCCCACGAGGCTTCCCACAGGGCTTTCCCACGTACCACTGTGGTGTGAGTCGATCCTTCGCGCTTTAAAGTCGAGGCAGTGAAGGGAAAACAGGTTTCCCTGGAATGGACTGAGACATCTTGGGACTCTGGAATGGTGGCACGACCCTGGATTTCCTCTCGCCTTTCCTGTGGAGAGCGCCTCCTCTCTGAGATGCGACGGGGAACGCCGGGAATTCTTTGCCGACCACGAAAGGAAAGGATCCCTCCTCTCGAGCTAGAGGCGGAAACGCGGCCCCCTCTGGATGTGGGCGGGACTCTCGTGCTTCCTCTGAGTGGAGACGGGTATGTCGGGAACTTCTTGAGTTGCAGCAAGGCTGTGAAGGACCCTTTGGAAGTTCCAGAGATTAGGGGTGATTAGCTTCCAGTCGCCTCAGCGGAAATGGGCCTCATCTCGCCTGGAGGGACAACCTCCTGGATTTTCTCGAGTTGCGGCAGGTGCTCTCGACTTACGACGGGGACCACAGGGACCCCCTCTCTGTGGCCTCAGGAAAGGCCAGTCCCCATGCGAGTTGCTCGGGAGCCTTTCGGGATTTCTCTCCCCGTCGATGCCGGGGCCTAAGACCTTGTGTGGAGTCGGTGCCGGAACCTGAGGATTCCTCTCCAGTGCTGACATGGACCTTGGGGTTCTTCTGGAGTCTCCACAGGGGAGTCAGTCCTCGTACCGAGTGGGGGCATGCACGTGCGCTTTCCTCCCGAGCTGTAGCAGCAGTGTCACGTTCCCTTCGCGTGGATCAAGGGATCTGTGGCTTTCCCTGGAAGCTTTCACACGAGGCTTTTCCATGAGGCTTTCCCACATGATTGTCCCACGTGCCACCGTGATGTGAGTCGATCCTCGGCTTGAATGTCGATCAGTGCAGGGAAAACAGGTATCCCTGGAATGGACTGAGACATCTGGGGGACTCTGGGAAAGGTGGCGAACCCTGGAGTTCCTCTCGCCTTTCCTGTGGAGAGCGCCTCCTCTTGAGATGCGACGGGAACGCCGGATTTCTTTCCCGATGACGCAGGGAAAGGATCCCACCTCTCGAGCTAGTAGGCAGAAACGGGGCTCCTCTGGATGTGGGCGGGACTTTCGTGCTTCCTCTCGAGTGGAAACGGTATGTAGGGGAACATCTTTGAGTTGCAGCCAGGGTGTGAAGCACCGTTTGGAAGTTCCAGAGATTAGGTCTGATGAGCCTCGAGACGCCTCAGCAGAAATGGGCCCCATCTCGCCTGGAGGGGAGAACCTCCTGGATTTTCTCGAGATAGGGTAGTTGCTCTCGACTTACGACGGGGACCTCAACGACCCGCTCTGGGGGCCTCAGAAAAGGCCACTCCCCATGCGAATTGCTCGGGGCCTCTCAGGATTCCTCTCCCGTCGATGCCGGGGCCTAAGACCTTGTGTGGAGTCAGTGCCGGAACCTGAGGTTTCCTCTGCAGTGCTGACATGGATCTTGGGGTACTTCTGGAGTCTCTCCCAGGGGAGTCAGTCCTCGTCACGAGAGAGGGCATGCACGTGTGATTTCCTCCGAGCTGTAGCAGCAGTTTCACGCTTTCCATTTCGTGGATCAAGGGATCTGTGGCTTTCCCTCTAGACTTTCCATGACGCTTTCCCACGAGGCTTCCCACAGGGCTTTCCCTCGTGCCACTGTGGTGTGAGTCGATCCTCGGCTTTAAAGTCGAGGCAGTGAAGGGAAAACAGATTTCCCTGGAATGGACTGAGACATCTGGGGACTCAGGAATGGTGGCACGACCCTGGAGTTCCTCTCGCCTTTCCTGTGGAGAGCGCCTCCTCTTGAGATGCGACGGGAACCCGGGAATTCTTTCCCGACCACGCAGGGAAAGGATCTTTCCTCTCGAGCTAGGAGGCGGAAACGGGGCTCCTCTGGATGTGGGCGGGACTCTCGTGCTTCCTCTCGAGTGGAGACGGGTATGTCGGGGAACTTCTTGAGTTGCAGCAAGGGTGTGAAGGACCCTTTGGAAGTTCCAGATATTAGATGTGATTAGCCTCGAGACGCCTCAGCGGAAATGCGCCTCATCTTGCCTGGAGGGGAGAACCTCCTGGATTTTCTCGAATTGCAACAGGTGCTCTCGACTTACGACGGGGATCTCAGGGACCCGCTCTGGTGGCCGCAGGAAAGGCCAGTCCCCATGCGAGTTGCTCGGTGGCCTCTCGGGATTCCTCTCCCGTCGATTCCGGGGCCTAAGAACTTGTGTGGGTCGGTCCTGGAACCTGAGGATTCCTCTCCAGTGCTGACATGGATCTTGGGGTACTTCGGAGTCTCCCCAGGGGAGTCAGTCCTCATTTCGAGTGGGGGCATTGAAGAGCGCTTTCTCCCGAGCTGTAGCAGCAGTGTCATTCTTCCCGTCGAGTGGATCAAGGGATCAGTGGCTTTCCCTCGAGGCTTTCCCATGAGGCTTTCTCACGAGGCTTTCCCACAGGGCTGTCCCACGTGCCACCGTGCTGTGAGTCGATCCTCGGCTTGAAAGTCGAGGCAGTGCAGGGAAAACAGGGTTTCCCTGGAATGGACTGAGATATCTGGGGTACTCTGTGAATGGTGGCACGACCCTGGATTTCCTCTAACCTTTCCTGTTGAAAGCGCCTCCTCTTGAGTTGTGACGGGAAGACCGGGAATTCTTTCCGGACCACGCAGGGAAAGGATACCTCCTCTCTGGCTGTGAGGCGGAAACGGTGCTCCTCTGGATGTGGGCGGGACTCTCGTGCTTCCTCTCGAGTGGAGACGGGTATGTCGGGAACTTTCTTGAGTTGCAGCAAGGGTGTGAAGAACCCTTTGGAAGTTCCAGAGGTTTAGGTGTGATTAGCCACGAGACGCCTCAGCGGAAATGGGCCTCATCTCGCCTGGAGGGGAGAACCTCCTGGATTTTTTCGAGTTGGAACAGGTGATCTCGACTTACGACGGGGACCTGAGGGACCCGCTCTGGTGGCCTCAGGAAAGGCCAGTCCCCATGCGAGTTGCTCGGGAGCCTTTCGGGATTTCTCTCCCGTCGATGCCGGGGCCTAAGACCTTGTGTGGAGTCGGTGCCGGAACCTGAGGATTCCTCTCCAGTGCTGACATGGATCTTGGGGTTCTTCTGGAGTCTCCGCAGGGGAGTCAGTCCTCGTACCGAGTGGGGGCATGCACGTGCGCTTTCCTCCCGAGCTGTAGCAGCAGTGTCACGTTCCCTTCGCGTGGATCAAGGGATCTGTGGCTTTCCCTGGAAGCTTTCACACGAGGCTTTTCCATGAGGCTTTCCCACATGATTGTCCCACGTGCCACCGTGATGTGAGTCGATCCTCGGCTTGAATGTCGATCAGTGCAGGGAAAACAGGTATCCCTGGAATGGACTGAGACATCTGGGGGACTCTGGGAAAGGTGGCACGACCCTGGAGTTCCTCTCGCCTTTCCTGTGGAGAGCGCCTCCTCTTGAGATGCGACGGGAACGCCGGGATTTCTTTCCCGATGACGCAGGGAAAGGATCCCACCTCTCGAGCTAGTAGGCAGAAACGGGGCTCCTCTGGATGTGGGCGGGACTTTCGTGCTTCCTCTCGAGTGGAAACGGTATGTAGGGGAACATCTTGAGTTGCAGCCAGGGTGTGAAGCACCGTTTGGAAGTTCCAGAGATTAGGTCTGATGAGCCTCGAGACGCCTCAGCAGAAATGGGCCCCATCTCGCCTGGAGGGGAGAACCTCCTGGATTTTCTCGAGATAGGGTAGTTGCTCTCGACTTACGACGGGGACCTCAACGACCCGCTCTGGGGGCCTCAGAAAAGGCCACTCCCCATGCGAATTGCTCGGGGCCTCTCAGGATTCCTCTCCCGTCGATGCCGGGGCCTAAGACCTTGTGTGGAGTCAGTGCCGGAACCTGAGGTTTCCTCTGCAGTGCTGACATGGATCTTGGGGTACTTCTGGAGTCTCCCCAGGGGAGTCAGTCCTCGTCACGAGAGAGGGCATGCACGTGTGATTTCCTCCCGAGCTGTAGCAGCAGTTTCACGCTTTCCATTTCGTGGATCAAGGGATCTGTGGCTTTCCCTCTAGACTTTCCCATGACGCTTTCCCACGAGGCTTCCCACAGGGCTTTCCCTCGTGCCACTGTGGTGTGAGTCGATCCTCGGCTTTAAAGTCGAGGCAGTGAAGGGAAAACAGATTTCCCTGGAATGGACTGAGACATCTGGGGGACTCAGGGAATGGTGGCACGACCCTGGAGTTCCTCTCGCCTTTCCTGTGGAGAGCGCCTCCTATTGAGATGCGACGGGGAACGCGGGGAATTCTTTCCCACCACGCAAGGAAATGATCCCTCCTCTGGAGCTAGGAGGCGGAAACGGGTCTCCTCTGGATGTGGGCAGGACTCTCGTGCTTCCTCGAGTGGAGACGGGAATGTCGGGGAACTTCATGAGTTGCCAGCAAGGGTGTGAAGGACCCTTGGAAGTTCCAGATGTTAGATGTGATTAGCCTCCAGAGGCCTCAGCGGAGATGGGCCTCATCTTGCCTCTAGGGTAGAACCTCCTGCATTTTCTCGAGTTGTGGCAGGTGCTCTCGACTTACGACAGGGACCTCAGGGACCCGCTCTGGTGGCCTCAAGAAAGGCCAGTCCCCATGCGAGTTGCTCGGGGGCCTCTCGGGATTCCTCTCCCGTCGATGCCGGGGCCTAAGACCTTGCTTGGAGTCGGTGCCGGAACGTGAGGATTCCTCTCCAGTGCTGACATGGATCTTGGGCTACTTCTGGAGTCTCCCCAGGGGAGTCAGTCCTCGTCTCGAGTGGGGGCATGCACGTGCGCATTACTCCCGAGCTGTAGCAGCAGTGTCACGCTTCCCTTCGCGGTGGGTCAAGGGATCTGCGGCTTTCCCTCGAGGCTTTCCCATGAGGCTTTCCCACAGGGCTGTCCCACGTGCCACCGTGATGTGAGTCGATCCTCGGCTTGAAAGTCGAGGCAGTGCAGGGAAAACAGGTTTCCCTGGAATGGACTGAGACATCTGGGGGACTCTGGGAATGGTAGCATGACCCTGGAGTTACTCTCGCTTTCCTGTGGAGAGCGCCTCCTCTTGAGATGCGACGGGAACGCCCGGGAATTCTTTCCCGACCACGCAGCGAAAGGATCCCACCTCTGGAGCTAGGAGGCGGAAACGGGGCTCCTCTGGATGAGGGCGGGACTCTCGTGCTTCCTCTCGAGTGGAAACGGGTATGTCGAGGAACTTCTTGTGTTGCCAGCAAGGGTGTTAAGGACCCTTTGGAAGTTCCAGAGGTTAGGTGTGATTAGCATCGAGACGCCTCAGGGGAAATGGGCCTCATCTCCCCTGAAGGGAGAACCTCCTGGATTTTCTCGAGTTGCAGGCAGGTACTGTGGACTTAAGACGGGGACCTCAGGGACCCGCCCTGGTGGCCTCAGGAAATGCCAGTCCCCATGCGATTTGCTCGGGGGCCTCTCGGCATTATTCTCCCGTCGATGCCGGGGCCTAAGACCTTGTGTGGAGTCAGTGCCGGAACCTGAGGATTCCTCTCCAGCCCTGACATGGATCTTGGGGTACTTCTGGAGTCTCCCCAGGGAAGTCAGTCCGCGTCTCGAGTCGGCGGCATGCACGTGCGCTTTCCTCCCGAGCTGTAGCAGCAGTGTCCGCGCTTCCCTTTGCGTGGATCAACGGATCTGTAGCTTTCCCTCGAGGCTTTCCCAGGAGGCTTTCCCACGAGGCTTTCCCACAGGGCTGTCCCACGTGCCACCGTGGTGTGAGTCGATCCTTGGGGTTGAAAGTCGAGGCAGTGCAGGGAAAACAGGTTTTCCTGGAATGGACTGAGACATCTGGGGGACTCTGGGAATGGTGGCACGACCCTGGAGTTCCTCTCGCCTTTCCTGTGGAGAGCGCCTGCCAGAAGCCTTTGTGAGGAATCCCGCCCGTGACAAGGTCATGAGGAAGGAAGCTGACATACGCAAGGCGTGCTCAGACTTCAGGGGCCCCTCTGGAAATTCCTAAGGATGTACCCCAACAAAAATCTGCCGGCTTTTGTGCTCTGCTTTTCCACTCTTCTGACATTTTCTGGAAAAAGTCAATTCAGGGCTTTAGTCTTCTGCATTTGAAAGAGTGTTTCAATCCAAAAAAACCCCTCCGATGGCTTTCTAGCCTGCCTGCAGGACTCTGCAAGTGTGTTTGTTTGAGGCCTCCTGACCGCAGGAGGCACAGGAAGCTTAAAACATCCTAGGAATGTAGGGGCTTCCGAGGAGTCAAAATCTTTAGAATAGGACTGATTATAAGTTTCATTTGTTGAGTCAATGTTTGCTGGCCAAATTTTCATATCCTTTATTTTTAGATATAGTTGGTATATAGAAAAACAAGTAGTAGACCTAGTATTAGCAACATTAGATCCTCGAGTTAAGTACCTTCTTTGTTATATCCCACTGCACCTTTGTTCTATCGCACTGCACCTTTGTTCTATAGAGATGTAACTTTAATGCTTTAAGGAGATGCACATTAAAAAAAACACTTCAGGGGAAACAAAATTAACATTCATTAAGGAAGAGAGCTAAAAAGTGTTAACAAGCCTCTTGGCCAGAAATAATGTAAATCACCAGAGACCTTTTGTATACAAAATGATGTATAGAAGAGTCTGCGCTGCGAACGCCTACATAATTCTGTGTTACCCATTGATCTCCATGTTTTTATCAAAAGTATAAAAGCCTTCTGAACAATAAAGGATTGGACCAGTTTCTCGAACTAGTCTCTCGGCCTAGTTTCTTGGGACTCTGGATCCCCCCATGTCTCTCTCTCTCTCTTCTTCTCTCCCCTTCCCTCTCTCTGCTCTTTACTTTAACTTCAGGCTGAATCTACATCTGGGGGCGGAGGCTCGCCAGGTCTACTTACTTGCCCCGGCTGCTAGATCCGCACGAAAGGGAGCTTAAGGCGAGGCACCCTTAGATATTCAAGCGGGCGCCAGTGGCCAAATGTAGATGGTGCAAATTCCTTGTCTGGAATTTTAATGGCCTTCCGTGAAAACCAAGCTATTCAGCCCTCTTCCTCCACTTAATCTTCTTATTACACTATAGTTTCTTAACCTAATCTCACATTAATAAACAAAGAAGTCTTTCCACGCCAACGCCGTCCACTTCGAATTCCTGATCCACCGGGGCTGGACCCTGGCAAGCGCCTCCACTTGAAGATGCGACGGGAACGCGGGGAATTCTTTCCCCACCACGCAGGAAAAGGATCCCTCCTCTCCAGCTAGGAGGCGGAAACGGGGCTCCTCTGGATGTGGGCGGGACTCTCGTGCTTCCTCTCGAGTGGAGACGGGTATGTCGGGGAAACTTCTTGAGTTGCAACAAGTGGGTGATGTACCCTTTGGAAGTTCCAGAGGTTAGGTGAGATTAGCCTCGAGAGGCCTCATTGGAAATGGCCTCATCTCGCCTGGAGGGGAGAACCTTCTGGATTTTCTCGAGTTGC
>NW_017194876.1:0-9147 GCF_001704415.2 Capra hircus
GCCCCTGAATATGACCTCCAAGAAGCGCTTTTCCAACTGGCTGAGACGTGGAGTTCTCAGGATGCAGGGAAAGCGAGTGTCCTTCGGGAAGCAAAGGCAGTCACCTGTTATCATGACTTACTAGAATAGTAGGTACCTTCTCCGGTTGGGCAGAGGCCTTCCCTACCTGATCTGAAAAAGAAAATGAAGTAGCTCGCTGATTTGAGAAATAATTCCCAGACTTGGGTTTCCAACCAGTATAGAATCCGACAATGGCCCTGTCTTTGTAGCCGCGTTAATTAACAGGTATGTGAAGCTCTAAATATCAGTGGAAATTACATACAGCATATAGGCCCCAGTGTTCTGGAATGATGGAAAGAAACAACCAAACTCTTGAAGAGACACTTTCAAAATGGATCATAGAGACTGACTGTACATGGATGGGCTTGCTTCCGGCAGACTTACTCATATTACGGGTAACCGCACGTTCCCACAGTTGTTGTCCTTATGAAATTTTCTATGGGAGACCCCCTCCCACAGTGAGGCAGGTGTTAGCAGATTTGCCACAAGTAAGGGGGTGGGATTTCACAGCAGATGGAACAATTAGGTAAGGTAATAAATCAGGTAATTAAGTTTGTATAAAAAAGAATATCATTCCCCCTTGAGGAACAGATTCATGAATTTGTGCTCAGTGATCAGGTGTGGCTCAATGACTGGAAACACAATTCCTTGGCCTGACATCGGAAAGGTCCTTATACTGTTGTTTTAGCCACAATTCTGAAAGAGATGGGAATACCAGACCACCTAACCTGCCTCTTGAGAAATCTGGATGAAGGTCAGGAAGCAACAGTTAGAGCAGGACATGGAACAACAGACTGGTTCCAAAAAGGAAAAGGAGTATGTCAAGGCTGTATATTGTCACCCTGTTTATTTAACTTATATGCAGAGTACATCATGAAACATGCTGGGATGGAAGATACATGAACTGGAATCAAGATTGCCGGTAGAAATATCAATCAACTTAGATATGCAGATGACACCACCATTATGGCAGAACGTGAAGAGGAAAGGGTATGTCGGGGAACTTCTTGAGTTGCAGCAAGGGTGTGAAGGACCCTTTGGAAGTTCCAGAGGTTAGGTGTGGTTAGTCTCGAGATGCCTCAGCAGAAATGGGCCTCATGTCGCCTGGAACGGAGAGGCTCCTGGATATTTCCGAGTTTCAGCAGGTGCTCTCCTTGTGTGGAGTCGGGGCCGGAAGCTGAGGATTCCTCTCCAGTGCTGACATGGATTTTGGGGTACTTCTGGAGTCTCCACAAGGGAGTCAGGCCTCGTCTCGAGTGGGGGCATGAGCGTGCCATTTCCTCCCATGCTGTAGCAGCAGTGTCACGGTTCCCCTTGCGTGGACCAAGGGATCTGTGGCTTTCCCTCGAGTCTTTCCCACGAGGCTTTCCCACAGGGCTCTCCCACGTGTCACGGTGGTGTGAGTCGATCCTCGGCGTGAAAGCCGAGGCAGTGCAGGGAAAACAGGTTCCTGTGGAACGGACTGACACATCTGGGGGAGTCTTGGAATGGTGGCACGACCCTGCAGTTCCTCTCCCCTTTCCTTTGGAGAGCGCCACCTTGAGATGCGATGGGAATGCCGGGAATTCTTTTCCGAACAAGCAGGGAAAGGATCCCTCATCTCGAGGTACGAGCCGGAAACGGAGCTCCTCAGGATGTGGCCGGGACCATCGTGCTTCCTCTTGAGTGGAGACGGGTGTGTCGGGGAACTTCTTGAGTTGCAGCTTGACTGTGAAAGACTCTTTGGAAGTTCCAGAGGTCAAGTGTGATTAGCCTCGAGACACCTCAGTGGAAACTGGCCTCATCTCGCCTGCAGGGGAGAACCTCCTGTATTTTACCGAGTTTCGGCAGGTGCTCTCGACTTACGACGGGGACTTCAGGGACCCGGTCTGTTGGCCTCAGGAAAGGCCAGTCCCCATGCGAGTTGCTTGGGGGCCTCTCAGGATTCCTCTCCCGTCGATGCCGGGGCCTAAGATCTTGTGTGGAGTCGGTGCCGGAACCTGAGGATTCCTCTCCAGTGCTGACAGGGATCTTGGGGTACTTCTGGAGTCTCCCCAGGAAAGTCATTCTGCATCTCGAGTGGGGGCATGCACATGCGATTTCCTCCCGAGCTGTAGCAGCAGTGTCACGCTTCCCTTCGCGTGGATCAAGGGATCTGTGGCTTTCCCTCGAGGGTTTCCCACAGGGCTGTCCCACGTGCCACCGTGGTGTGAGTCTATCCTTGGCAGGAAAGTCGAGGCAGTGCAGGGAAAACAGGTTTCCCTGGAATGGACTGAGACATCTGGGGGACTCTGGGAATGGTGGCACGACCCTGGAGTTCCTCTCGCCTTTCCTGTGGAGAGCGCCTCCTCTTGAGATGCGACCGGAACGCCGGAATTCTTTCCCGACCACGCAGGGAAAGGATCCCTCCTCTCGAGCTAGGAGGCGGAAACGGGTCTCTGCTGGATGTGGGCGGGAATCTCGTGCTTACTCTCGAGTGGAGACCGGTTTGTCGAGGAACTTATTGAGTTGCAGTAAAGGTGTGAAGGACCCTTTGGAAGTTCCAGAGGTTAGATATGATTAGCCTCCAGACGGTCAGCGGAAATGGGCCTCATCTCGCCTGGAGGGGAGAACCTCCTGGATTTTCTCGAGTTGCGGCAGGTGCTCTCGACTTACGACTGGGACCTCACGGACCCGCTCTGGTGGCCTCAGGAAAGGCCAGTCCCCATGCGAGATGCTCGGGGCCTCTCGGGATTCCTCTCCCGTCGAAGCCGGGGCCTAAGACCTTGTGTGGAATCGGTGCCGGAACCTGAGGATTCCTCTCCAGTGCTGACATGGATCTTGGGGTACTTCTGGAGTCTCCCCAGGGGAGTCAGTCCTCGTCTCGAGTGGGGTCATGCAGGTGCGCTTTCCTCCCGAGCTGTAACAGCAGTGTCGCGCTTCCCTTGGCGTGGATCAAGGGATCTGGGACTTTCCCTCGAGGCTTTCCCGAGGTTTTCCCACGAGGCTTTCCCACAGGGCTGTCCCACGTGCCACCTTGGTGTGAGTCGATCCTCGACTTGAAAGTCGAGGCAGTGCAGGGAAAACAGTTTTCCCTGGAATGGACTGAGACTTCGGGGGAATCTGGGAATATTGACACGACACTGGAGTTCGTCTCGACTTTCCTGTGGAGAGCGCCTCCTCTTGAGATGCGACCGGAACGCCGGGAATTTTTTTCCAACCACGCAGGGAAAGGATCCCTCCTCTCGAGCTAGGAGGCGGAAACGGGTCTTCGCTGGATGTGGGCGGGACTCTCGTGCTTCCTCTCGAGTGGAGACCGGTTTTCGAGGAACTTCTTGAGTTGCAGCAAGGGTGTGAAGGACCCTTTGGAATTTCCAGATGTTAGATGTGATTAGCCTCCAGACGCCTCAGCGGAAATGGGCCTCATCTCGCCTGGAGGGAGAACCTCCTGGATTTTCTCGAGTTGCGGCAGGTGCTCTCGACTTACGACGGGGACCTCATGGACCCGCTCTGGTGGCCTCAGGAAAGGCCAGTCCCCTTGCGAGTTGCTCGGGGCCTCTCGGGATTCCTCTCCCGTCGATGCTGGGGCCTAAGACCTTGTGTGGAGTAGGTGCCGGAACCGAGGATTCCTCTCCAGTGCTGACATGGATCTTGGGGTACGTCTGGAGTCGCCCCAGGGAGTCAGTCCTCGTCTCGAGTGGGGCATGCACGTGCGCTTTCCTCCCGAGATGTAGCAGCAGTGTCATGCTTCCCTTCGCGTGGATCAAGGGATCTGCAACTTTCCCTCGAGGCTTTCCCACGAGGCTTTCCCTCGAGGCTTTCCCACAGGGCTGTCCCACGTGCCACCGTGGTGTGAGTCGATCCTCGGCTTGAAAGTCGAGGCAGTGCAGGGAAAACAGGTTTCCCTGGAATGGACTGAGACATCTGGGGGACTCTGGGAATGGTGGCACGACCCTGGAGTTCCTCTCGCCTTTCCTGTGGAGAGCGCCTCCTCTTGAGATGCGACGGGAACGCCGGGAATTCTTTCCCGACCACGCAGGGAATTATCCCTGCTCTCGAGCTATGAGACGCAAACGGGGCTCCTCCGGATGAGGGCGGGACTCTCGTGCTTCCTCTCCAGTGGAGACGGGTATGTTGGGGAACTTCTTGAGTTGCAGCAAGGGTGTGAAGGACCCTTTGGAAAGTCAAGAGGTTAGTTGTGATTAGCCTCGAGATGCCTCAGCGGAAATGGGCCTAATCTCGCCTGGAAGGGAGAACCTCCTGGATTTTCTCGAGGTGCGGCAGGTGCTCTCGACTTACAATGGGGACCTCAGGGACCCGCTCTGGTGGCCTCAGGAAAGGCCAGTCCCCATGCGAGTTGCTCCGGGGCCTTTCGGGATTCCTCTCCCGTCAATGACGGGCCTAAGATCTTTGTGGAGTCGTGCCGGAACCTGAGGATTCCTCTCCAGTGCTGACATGGTCTTGGGGTACTTCTGGAGTCTCCCCAGGGAGTCAGTCCTCGTCTCGAGTGGGGGCATGCACGTGCGCTTTCCTCCGAGCTGTAGCAGCAGTGTCGCGCTTCCCTTCGCGTGGATCAAGGGATCTGTGGCTTTCCTCGAGGCTTTCCACGAGGCTTTCCCACGGGCAGTCCCACGTGCCACCGTGGTGTGAGTCGATCCTCGCTTGAAAGTCGACGCAGTGCAGGGAAAACAGGTTTTCCTGGAATGGACTGAGACATCTGGGGACTATGGGAATGGTGGCACGACCCTGGAGTTCCTCTCGCCTTTCCTGTGTGAGCGCCTCCTCTTGAGATGCGACGGGAACGCCGGGAATTCTTTCCCGACCACGCAGGGAAAGGATCCCTCCTCTCGAGCTAGGAGGCGGAAACGGGGCTCCTCTGGATGTGGGCGGGACTCTCGTGCTTCCTCTCGAGTGGAGACGGGTAAGTCGGGGAACTTCTTGAGTTGCAGCAAGGTGTGAAGGACCCTTTGGAAGTTCCAGAGTTAGTGTGATTAGCCTGGAGACGCCTCAGCGGAAATGGGCCTCATCTCACCTGGAGGGAGAACCTCCTGGATTTTCTCGAGTTGCGGCAGGTGCTCTCGACTTACGACGGGGACCTCAGGGACCCGCTCTGGTGGCCTCAGGAAAGGCCAGTCCCCATGCGAGTTGCTCGGGGCCTCTCGGGATTCCTCTCCCGTCGATGCCGGGCTAAGACCTTGTGTGGAGCGGTGCCGGAACCTGAGGATTCCTCTCCAGTGCTGACATGGATCTTGGGTACTTCTGAGTCTCCCCAGGTGAGCAGTCCTCGTCTCAGTGGGGCATGCACGTGCGCTTTCCTTCCGAGCTGTAGCAGCAGTGTCGCTTCCCTTCGCGTGGATCAAGGGATCTGTGTCTTTCCCTAGAGGCTTTCCCAAGAGGCTTTCCCACGAGGCTTTCCACAGGGCTGTCCACGTGCCACCGTGGTGGGTGTCGATCCTCGGCTTGAAAGTGGAGGCAGTGCTGGGAAATCAGGTTTCCCTGGAATGGACGAGACATCTCGGGGACTCTTGGAATGTGGCACGACCCTGGAGTTCCTCTCGCCTTCCTGTGGAGAGCGCCTCCTCTTGAGATGCGACGGGAACGCCTGGAATTCTTTCCCGACCACGCAGGGAAAGGATCCCTCCTTCGAGCTAGAGGCGGAAACGGGCTCCTCTGATGTGGGCGACTCTCGTGCTTCCTCTCGAGTGGAGACGTATGTCGGGGAACTTCTTGAGTTGCAGCAAGGTGTGAAGGACCCTTGGAAGTTCCAGAGTTTAGGTGTGATTAGCCTAGAGACGCCTCAGCGGAAATGGGCCTCATCTCGCCAGGAGGGGAGAACCTCCTGGATTTTCTCGAGTTGCGGCAGGTGCTCTCGACTTACGACGGGGACCTCAGGGACCCGCTCTGGTGGCCTCAGGAAAGGCCAGTCCCCTTGCAAGTTGCTCGGGGGCCTCTCGGGTGCCTCTCGGTTTCCTCTCCCGTCAATGCTGGGCCAAAAACCTTGTGTGGAGTCAGTGCCGGAACCTGAGGATTCCTCTCCAGTGCTGACATGGATCTTGGGGTACTTCTGTAGTCTCCCAGTGGAATCAGTCTTCGTCTCGAGTGGGGGCATGCACGTGGGCTTTCCTCCCGAGCTGTAGCAGCAGTGTCACGCTTCCCTTCACGTGAACCAAGGGATAAGGGGCTTTCCCTCGAGGCTTTCCCACGAGGCTTTCTGCCGGGCTCCAGCCCCGGTGGATCCAGGGAATTCGAAGGGGTGGACGGCGTTGGCGTGGAAAGACTTGTTTGTTTATTAATGTAAGATTAGATTAAGAAACTATAGTGTAGTAAGAAGATTAAGTGGAGGAAGAAGGGCTGAATAGCTTGGTTTACGCGGAAGGCCAATAAAATTCCAGACAAGGAATTTGCACCACCTACGTTGGGCCACCGGCGCCCGCTTGAATATCTAAGGGTGCCTCGCCTTAAGCTCCCTTTGGTGCGGGTCTTAACAGCCGGGCAAGTAAGTAGACCTGGCGAGCCTCCGCGCCCAGATGGAGATTCAGCCTGAAGTTAAAGTAAAGAGCAGAGAGAGGGAAAGGGGAGAGAAGAGGAGAGAGAGAGACATCGGGGGGAGCCAGAGTCCCAAGAAACCAGGCCGAGAGACTAGTTCGAGAAACTGATCCGATCCTTTATTGTTCAGAAGGCCTTTTATACTTTTGATAAAACATGGAGATCAACGGGTAACACAGAATTATGTAGCGTTCGCAGCCCAGACTCTTTCTATACATCATTTTGTATACAAAAGGTCTCAGGTGATTTACATTATCTTCTGGCCAAGAAGCTTGTTAACACTTTTTAGCTCTCTTCCTTAATGAATGTTGATTTGTTTCCCCTGAAGTGTTTTTCTTTAATTTGCATCTCCTTAAAGCATTAAAGTTACATCTCTATAGAACAAAGGTGCAGTGGGATATAACAAAGAAGGTACTTAACTCAAAGATCTAATGTTGCTAATACCAGGTCTACTACTTGTTTTTCTATATACCAACTATATCTAAAAATAAAGGATATGAAAATTTGGCAGCAAGCATTGACTCAACAAATGAAACTTTTAATCAGTCCTATTCTAAAGATTTTGACTCTTCGGAAGCCCCTACATTCCTAGGATATTTTAAGCTTCCTGTGCCTCCTGCGGTCAGGAGGCCTCAAACAATCACACTCGCAGAGTCCTGCAGGCAGGCTAGAAAGCCATCGGAGGGTTTTAGATTGAAACACTCTTTCAAATGCAGAAGACTGAAACCCTGAATTGACTTTTTCCAGAAAATGTCAGAAGAGTGGAAAAGCAGAGCACAAAAGCCGGCAGATTTTTGTTGGGGTACATGCTTAGAATTTCCAGAGGGGTCCCTGAAGTCTGAGCACGCCTTGCGAATGTCAGCTTCCTTCCTCATGACCTTGTCACGGGCGGGATTCCTCACTCTGGCTCCCGGCATCTCACCCTTTTTAATTTTAAATAATTGATTATTTATGTTTAAAATCAGGTGCAGTTCGGTCTCGAGATTCCGAATGCTCTGCCGAAGAATCTAGACAATATAGGGAAGTATGATTATGAGGAGCAAGATTATAGACAGTAGACAGAACAGTCTTCAGAAATGAAGTTAGAGAAAGTGTGGGGAAAAGTCATTGGCTTCTCCTGCGGTGGTAAAATCTAATCGGGAGTGTTCCAAGGTCTGAATCTGATTATGAAGTTTCCCTAAGTCTAAACTAATATCTGAGCTGTTCCAAAATACCTAAACCTTGATTTTTTAACATATTGGGCATTTACACTTGTTGAGTCAATGATTGCTGTTGTAGTAACAATAACAGTTGTTGTAACACAGCAAGAACATAATTATCATATCAATAAGTTGTTACAGTTATAGGACATCTTTAAAACCACAGAAGAGCAGACATTACTTTGAGGAGTTAAACAAGATGAAAACATCCATGGTTCACAAGTCGCTACATTAGGTACATTAAGTTTTCTGGAATCATTGGTGAAAAGAAGAACATAAGGAGAGGATAGACAAGCCAAAATAGAGTAAATAGAGTCATTTTCTGGTTGGAGTTTGTGCTGCAGCAGCTGTTAGTGCCCCGGATCTTGATGTTTCTTTTGCCTCTTTTGCCGGTAGGAGCAGCGGCCTTCACCCCGCCCTCTGACACTGGCGCTGTTATGGGGCTGCGAGTGCGGTGCACTGGGTTCCGTCAGTCAGGCTGGCCCGCCCGCAGCTTTTGGTGCGCGGCTGTTTCCCGCGGTGGTGGTGCAGAGAAGTTCCCTTTTTCTTTTGTGGCGAATCAGTCTGTCCGGGATCCAAGTTGACGAATCTGCACCCTGTGGAAAAAAATATAAACACTTCCTCGACCCGCAGTAAATTTTGGGTCGGGATCTTTTTGTTATCTGGAGGAGATCTTTTTGCTTTACTAATGGCTTTTTATTTTACTGTTTCAAACGAATCAGCATTTAACTTATTACAAAGAGAACATGTTGTAAAATCTGATGGGGGAAAACTATACTTAATTTCTCTCTTTTTAATTTTTGAATTAACAAAGCAGTGAGGGTAAATGATGCAAGATCTGATCACAAGAATTTCCTATAGCAATCTGCCAATCATCAAACATTTGAAAAGCATCAAGTTGTTCTCTGTTATATGGAAGTGCAATTTTTGATGGTTCTTTATTAAACAATTTAATAAATCAGTATATTTGAATTAATCTTTTTAATTAATATGTCAGTAATTTTTCCTTAGGCAGAGGCCACTGTTCCACCCACACCGGATCTTGAAATTTTCATGTAATGGGTAGGCAGCAAAAACAATGGCCTTCATTATAAATTTGGATATCCCAATCCAGTATATAGCTTGCAAGGAGTTGGGCAAATTAGCTCAATTTCTTGTCTGTTGTTACCCAATCCTTTTGATGGATCATAGCCGATCTGCAGCATCTGAGAGGTCACTTTATCATCAGGGCTAAAAAGTAACACTCCCATTTGAGATAGCATGTCCCTCCCCACAGGGGGAGTGGTAAGGACATACGGTTGGAAAGTTCCACGGGTGTCCTCAAATTGCCAATCTAAAATTTTTGCACTTTTTGGCCCCTGTGGGGGCTCTTCTATCCCCACCA
>NW_017194877.1:0-9147 GCF_001704415.2 Capra hircus
CCCGTCGATGGGCCCTGGGACCTTGTGTGGGAGTCTGTGGCGGATCCTGAGGATTCCTCTCCAGTGCTGACATGGATCTTGGTACTTCTGGAGTCTCCCAGGGAGTCAGTCCTCGTCTCGAGTGGATATGCACGTGTTTTCCACCGAGCTGTAGCAGCAGTGTCAAGCTTCCCTTCGCGTGGATCATGGGATCTGTGGCTTTCCCTCGAGGCTTTCAGGAGCTTCCCACGAGGCTTTCCCACAGGGCTGTCCCACGTGCCACCGTGGTGTGAGTCGATCCTCAGCTTGAAAGTCGAGGCAGTGCAGGGAAAACAGGTTTCTCTGGAATGGAACTGAGACATCTGGGGGACTCTGGGAATGGTGGCACGAACCCTGGAGTTCCTCTCCGCCTTTCCTGTGGAGAGCGCCTCCTCTTGAGATGCGACGGAAACGCCGGGAATTCTTTCCCGACCACGCAGGGAAAGGATCCCTCCTCTCGAGCTAGGAGGCGGAAACGGGCTCCTCTGCTGGATGTGGGCGGGAACTCTCGTGCTTCCTCTCGAGTGGAGACCGGGATTGTCGAGGAACTTCTTGAGTTGCAGCAAAGGGTGTGAAGGACCCTTTGGAAGTTCCAGAGTTTAGATGTGATTAGCCTCAGACGCCTCAGCGGAAATGGGCCTCATCTCGCCTGGAGGGGAGAACCTAATGGATTTTCTCGAGTTGCGGCAGGTGCTCTCGACTTACGACTGGGACCTCAGGGACCCGCTCTGGTGGCCTCAGGAAAGGCCAGTCCCCATGCGAGTTGCTCGGGGGCCTCTCGGGATTCCTCTCCCGTCGATGCCGGGGCCTAAGACCTTGTGTGGAATCAGTGCCGGAACCTGAGGATTCCTCTCCAGTGCTGACATGGATCTTGGGGTACTTCTGGAGTCTCCCCAGGGGAGTCAGTCCTCCTCTCGAGTGGGGGCATGCACGTGCGCTTTCCTCTCGAGTTGTAGCAGCACTGTCGCGCTTCCATTCGCGTGGATCAAGGGATCTGTGGCTTTCCCTCGAGGCTTTCCCACGAGGCTTTCCCACAGGGCTGTCCAACGTGCCACCGTGGTGTGAGTCGATCTTCAGATTGAAAGTCGACGCAGTGCTGGGAAAACAGGTTTCCCTGGAACGGACGGAGACATCTGGGGGACTCTGGGAATGGTGGCACGACCCTGGAGTTCCTATCGCCTTTCCTGTTGAGAGAGCCTCCTCTTGAGATGCGACGGAAATGCCGGGAATTCTTTCCCGACCACGCAGGGAAAGGATCCCTCCCCTCGAGCTAGGAGGAGGAAACAGGGCTCCTCTGGATGTGGGCGGGATTCTCGTGCTTCCTCTCGAGTGGAGACGGGTATGTCGGGGAACTTCTTGAGTTGCGGCAAGGGTGTGAAGGACCCTTTGGAAGTTCCAGAGGTTAGGTGTAATTAGCCTCGAGACGCCTCAGTGGAAATGGGCCTCATCTCGCCTGGAGGGGAGAACCTCCTGGATTTTCTAGAGTTGCGGCAGGTGCTCTCAACTTACGACGGGGACCTCAGGGACCCGCTCTGGTGGCCTCAGGAAAGGCCAGTCCCCATGCGAGTTGCTCGGGGGCCTCTCGGGATTCCTCTCCCGTCGATGCCAGGGCCTAAGATCTTGTGTGGAGTCGGTGCCGGAACCTGAGGATTCCTCTCCAGTGCTGACATGGATCTTGGGGTACTTCTGGAGTCTCCCCAGGGCAGTCAGTCCTCTACTCGAGTGGGGGCATACACGTGCGCTTTCCTCCCGAGCTGTAGCAACAGTGTCACGCTTCCTTCGCGTGTATCAACTGATCTGTGGCTTTCCCTCGAGGCTTTCGCAAGAGGCTTTCCCACGAGGCTTTCCCACAGGGCTGTCCCACGTGCCACTGTGGTGTGAGTCGATCCTCGGCTTGAAAGTCGAGGCAGTGCAGGGAATACAGGTTTCCCTGGAATGGACTGAGACATCTGGGGGACTCTGGGAATGGGGGCACGACTCTGGAGTTCCTCTCGTTTTTCCTCTGGAGAGCGCCTCCTCTTGATGTGGGACGGGAATGCCGCGAATTCTTTCCCGACCACGCAGGGAAAGGATCAAACCTCTCGAGCAATGAGGAGGAAACGTGGCTCCTCTGGATGTGGGCGGGACTTTCCTGCTTCCTCTCGAGTGGAGACGGGTATGTCGGGGAACTTCTTGAGTTGCAGCAAGGGTGTGAAGGACCCTTTGGAAGTTCCATAGGTTAGGTTTGATTAGCCTCGAGACGTCTCAGTGGAAATGGGCCTCATCTCGCCTGGAGGGGAGAACCTCCTGGATTTTCTCGAGTTGCGACAGGTGCTCTCGACTTACGACGGGGACCTCAGGGACCCGCTCTGGTGGCCTCAGAAAAGGCCAGTCCCCATGCGAGTTGCACGGGTGCCTCTCGGGTTTCCTCTCCCGTCGATGCCGGGGCCTAAGACCTTGTGTGGCTTCGGTGCCGGAATCTGAGGATTCCTCTTCAGTGCTGACATGCTTCTTGGGGTACTTCTGGAGTCTCCCCAGGGGAGTCAGTCCTCGTCTCGAGTGGGGGCATGCACGTGCGCTTTCCTCCCGAGCTGTAGCAGCAGTGTCACGCATCCCTTCGCCTGGATCAAGGGATCTGTGGCTTTCCCTCGAGGCTTTCCCACGAGGCTTTCCCACGAGGTTTTCCCACAGGGATGTCCCACGTGCCACCGTGGTGTGAGTCCATTCTCGGCTAGAAAGTCGAGACAGTGCAGGGAAAACAGGTTTCCCTGGAATGGACTGAGACATCTGGGGGACTCTGGGAATGGTGGCACGACCCTGGAGTTCCTCTCGCCATTCCTGTAGAGAGCGCCTCCTCGTGAGATGTGACGGGAACGCCGCGAATTCTTTCCCGACCACGCAGGGAAAGGATCCCTCCTCTCGAGCTAGGAGGCGGAAACGGGTCTCTGCTGGATGTGGGCGGGAATCTCGTGCTTACTCTCGAGTGGAGACGGGTATGTCGGGGAACTTCCTGAGTTGCGGCAAGGGTGTGAAGGACCCTTTGGAAGTTCCAGAGGTTAGGTGTAATTAGCCTCGAGACGCCTCAGTGGAAATGGGCCTCATCTCGCCTGGAGGGGAGAACCCCCTGGATTTTCTCGAGTTGCGGCAGGTGCTCTCGACTTACGACGGGGACCTCAGGGACCCGTTCTGCTGGCCTCAGGAAAGGCCAGTCCCCATGTGAGTAGCTCAGGGGCCTCTCGGGATTCCTCTCCCCTTGATGTCGGAGACTAAGGTCTTGTGTGGAGTCGGTGCTGTAACCTGAGGATTCCTCTCCAGTGCTGACATAGATCTTGGGGTACTTCTGGAGTCTCCCCAGGGCAGTCAGTCCTCTACTCGAGTGGGGGCATGCACGTGCGCTTTCCTCCCGAGCTGTAGCAGCAGTGTCACGCTTCCCTTCGCGTGGATCAACGGATCTGTGGCTTTCCCTCGACGCTTTCCCAAGAGGCTTTTCCACGAGGCTTTCCACAGGGCTGTCCCACGTGCCACCGTGGTGTGAGTCGATCCTCGGCTTGAAAGTCGACGCAATGCAGGGAAAACAGGTTTCTCTGGAATGGACTGAGACATCTGGGGGACTCTGGGAATGGTGGCAAGACCCTGGAGTTCCTCTCGCCTATCCAGTGGAGAGCGCCTCCTCTTGAGATGCGACGGGAACGCCGGGAATTCTTTCCCGACCACGCAGGGAAAGGATCCCTCCGCTCGAGGTATGAGGCGGAAACGGGGCTGCTCTGGATTTGGGCGGGACTCTCGTGCTTCCTCTCGAGTGGAGACGGGTATGTCGGGGAACTTCTTGAGTTGCAGCAAGGGTGTGAAGGACCCTTCGGAAGTTCGAGAGGTTAGGTGTGATTAGCCTCGAGACGCCTCAGCAGAAATGGGCCTCATCTCGCCTGGAGGGGAGAACCTCCTGGATTTTCTCGAGTTGCGGCAGGTGCTCTCGACTTACGACTGGGACCTCAGGGACCCGCTCTGGTGGCCTCAGGAAAGGCCAGTCCCCATGCAGTTGCTCGGGGGCCTCTCGGGATTCCTCTCCCGTCGATGCCGGGCCCTGGGACCTTGTGTGGAGTCTGTGTCGGATCCTGAGGATTCCTCTCCAGTGCTGACATGGATCTTGGGTACTTCTGGAGTCTCCCAGGGGAGTCATTCCTCGTCGCGAGTGGAGATATGCACGTGGGTTTTCCACCCGAGCTGTAGCAGCAGTGTCAAGCTTCCCTTCGCGTGGATCATGGGATCTGTGGCTTTCCCTCGAGGCTTTCTCAGGAGACTTTCCCACGAGGCTTTCCCACAGGGCTGTCCCACATGCCACCGTGGTGTGAGTCGATCCTCAGCTTGAAAGTCGAGGCAGTGTAGGGAAAAATGGTTTCTGTGGAATGGAATGAGACATCTGGGGGAGTGTGGGAACGGTGGCACGAACCTGGAGTTCCTCTCCCGTTTCAAGTGGAGAGCGCCTCCTCTTGAGATGCGACGGAAACGCCGGGAATACTTTCCAGACCACGCAAGGAAAGGATCCCTCCTCTAGAGCTATGAGGCGGAAACGGGGCTCCTCTGTATGTGGGCGGGACTCTCGTCCTTCTTCTCGAGTGGAGTCGGGTATGACGGGGAACTTCTTGAGTTGCAGCAAGGGTGTGAAGGACCCGTGGGAAATTCCAGCGTTTAATTGTGATTAGCCTTGAGGAGCCTCATCGGAAAAGGGCCTCATCTCGCCTGGAGGGGAGAACCTAATGGATTTTCTCGAGTTGCGGCAGGTGCTCTCGACTTACGACTGGGACCTCAGGGACCCGCTCTGGTGGCCTCAGGAAAGGCCAGTCCCCATGCGAGTTGCTCGGGGGCCTCTCGGGATTCCTCTCCCGTCGATGCCGGGGCCTAAGACCTTGTGTGGAATCAGTGCCGGAACCTGAGGATTCCTCTCCAGTGCTGACATGGATCTTGGGGTACTTCTGGAGTCTCCCCAGGGGAGTCAGTCCTCCTCTCGAGTGGGGGCATGCACGTGCGCTTTCCTCTCGAGTTGTAGCAGCACTGTCGCGCTTCCATTCGCGTGGATCAAGGGATCTGTGGCTTTCCCTCGAGGCTTTCCCACGAGGCTTTCCCACAGGGCTGTCCAACGTGCCACCGTGGTGTGAGTCGATCTTCAGATTGAAAGTCGACGCAGTGCTGGGAAAACAGGTTTCCCTGGAACGGACGGAGACATCTGGGGGACTCTGGGAATGGTGGCACGACCCTGGAGTTCCTATCGCCTTTCCTGTTGAGAGAGCCTCCTCTTGAGATGCGACGGAAATGCCGGGAATTCTTTCCCGACCACGCAGGGAAAGGATCCCTCCCCTCGAGCTAGGAGGAGGAAACAGGGCTCCTCTGGATGTGGGCGGGATTCTCGTGCTTCCTCTCGAGTGGAGACGGGTATGTCGGGGAACTTCTTGAGTTGCGGCAAGGGTGTGAAGGACCCTTTGGAAGTTCCAGAGGTTAGGTGTAATTAGCCTCGAGACGCCTCAGTGGAAATGGGCCTCATCTCGCCTGGAGGGGAGAACCTCCTGGATTTTCTAGAGTTGCGGCAGGTGCTCTCAACTTACGACGGGGACCTCAGGGACCCGCTCTGGTGGCCTCAGGAAAGGCCAGTCCCCATGCGAGTTGCTCGGGGGCCTCTCGGGATTCCTCTCCCGTCGATGCCAGGGCCTAAGATCTTGTGTGGAGTCGGTGCCGGAACCTGAGGATTCCTCTCCAGTGCTGACATGGATCTTGGGGTACTTCTGGAGTCTCCCCAGGGCAGTCAGTCCTCTACTCGAGTGGGGGCATACACGTGCGCTTTCCTCCCGAGCTGTAGCAACAGTGTCACGCTTCCTTCGCGTGTATCAACTGATCTGTGGCTTTCCCTCGAGGCTTTCGCAAGAGGCTTTCCCACGAGGCTTTCCCACAGGGCTGTCCCACGTGCCACTGTGGTGTGAGTCGATCCTCGGCTTGAAAGTCGAGGCAGTGCAGGGAATACAGGTTTCCCTGGAATGGACTGAGACATCTGGGGGACTCTGGGAATGGGGGCACGACTCTGGAGTTCCTCTCGTTTTTCCTCTGGAGAGCGCCTCCTCTTGATGTGGGACGGGAATGCCGCGAATTCTTTCCCGACCACGCAGGGAAAGGATCAAACCTCTCGAGCAATGAGGAGGAAACGTGGCTCCTCTGGATGTGGGCGGGACTTTCCTGCTTCCTCTCGAGTGGAGACGGGTATGTCGGGGAACTTCTTGAGTTGCAGCAAGGGTGTGAAGGACCCTTTGGAAGTTCCATAGGTTAGGTTTGATTAGCCTCGAGACGTCTCAGTGGAAATGGGCCTCATCTCGCCTGGAGGGGAGAACCTCCTGGATTTTCTCGAGTTGCGACAGGTGCTCTCGACTTACGACGGGGACCTCAGGGACCCGCTCTGGTGGCCTCAGAAAAGGCCAGTCCCCATGCGAGTTGCACGGGTGCCTCTCGGGTTTCCTCTCCCGTCGATGCCGGGGCCTAAGACCTTGTGTGGCTTCGGTGCCGGAATCTGAGGATTCCTCTTCAGTGCTGACATGCTTCTTGGGGTACTTCTGGAGTCTCCCCAGGGGAGTCAGTCCTCGTCTCGAGTGGGGGCATGCACGTGCGCTTTCCTCCCGAGCTGTAGCAGCAGTGTCACGCATCCCTTCGCCTGGATCAAGGGATCTGTGGCTTTCCCTCGAGGCTTTCCCACGAGGCTTTCCCACGAGGTTTTCCCACAGGGATGTCCCACGTGCCACCGTGGTGTGAGTCCATTCTCGGCTAGAAAGTCGAGACAGTGCAGGGAAAACAGGTTTCCCTGGAATGGACTGAGACATCTGGGGGACTCTGGGAATGGTGGCACGACCCTGGAGTTCCTCTCGCCATTCCTGTAGAGAGCGCCTCCTCGTGAGATGTGACGGGAACGCCGCGAATTCTTTCCCGACCACGCAGGGAAAGGATCCCTCCTCTCGAGCTAGGAGGCGGAAACGGGTCTCTGCTGGATGTGGGCGGGAATCTCGTGCTTACTCTCGAGTGGAGACGGGTATGTCGGGGAACTTCCTGAGTTGCGGCAAGGGTGTGAAGGACCCTTTGGAAGTTCCAGAGGTTAGGTGTAATTAGCCTCGAGACGCCTCAGTGGAAATGGGCCTCATCTCGCCTGGAGGGGAGAACCCCCTGGATTTTCTCGAGTTGCGGCAGGTGCTCTCGACTTACGACGGGGACCTCAGGGACCCGTTCTGCTGGCCTCAGGAAAGGCCAGTCCCCATGTGAGTAGCTCAGGGGCCTCTCGGGATTCCTCTCCCCTTGATGTCGGAGACTAAGGTCTTGTGTGGAGTCGGTGCTGTAACCTGAGGATTCCTCTCCAGTGCTGACATAGATCTTGGGGTACTTCTGGAGTCTCCCCAGGGCAGTCAGTCCTCTACTCGAGTGGGGGCATGCACGTGCGCTTTCCTCCCGAGCTGTAGCAGCAGTGTCACGCTTCCCTTCGCGTGGATCAACGGATCTGTGGCTTTCCCTCGACGCTTTCCCAAGAGGCTTTTCCACGAGGCTTTCCACAGGGCTGTCCCACGTGCCACCGTGGTGTGAGTCGATCCTCGGCTTGAAAGTCGACGCAATGCAGGGAAAACAGGTTTCTCTGGAATGGACTGAGACATCTGGGGGACTCTGGGAATGGTGGCAAGACCCTGGAGTTCCTCTCGCCTATCCAGTGGAGAGCGCCTCCTCTTGAGATGCGACGGGAACGCCGGGAATTCTTTCCCGACCACGCAGGGAAAGGATCCCTCCGCTCGAGGTATGAGGCGGAAACGGGGCTGCTCTGGATTTGGGCGGGACTCTCGTGCTTCCTCTCGAGTGGAGACGGGTATGTCGGGGAACTTCTTGAGTTGCAGCAAGGGTGTGAAGGACCCTTCGGAAGTTCGAGAGGTTAGGTGTGATTAGCCTCGAGACGCCTCAGCAGAAATGGGCCTCATCTCGCCTGGAGGGGAGAACCTCCTGGATTTTCTCGAGTTGCGGCAGGTGCTCTCGACTTACGACTGGGACCTCAGGGACCCGCTCTGGTGGCCTCAGGAAAGGCCAGTCCCCATGCAGTTGCTCGGGGGCCTCTCGGGATTCCTCTCCCGTCGATGCCGGGCCCTGGGACCTTGTGTGGAGTCTGTGTCGGATCCTGAGGATTCCTCTCCAGTGCTGACATGGATCTTGGGTACTTCTGGAGTCTCCCAGGGGAGTCATTCCTCGTCGCGAGTGGAGATATGCACGTGGGTTTTCCACCCGAGCTGTAGCAGCAGTGTCAAGCTTCCCTTCGCGTGGATCATGGGATCTGTGGCTTTCCCTCGAGGCTTTCTCAGGAGACTTTCCCACGAGGCTTTCCCACAGGGCTGTCCCACATGCCACCGTGGTGTGAGTCGATCCTCAGCTTGAAAGTCGAGGCAGTGTAGGGAAAAATGGTTTCTGTGGAATGGAATGAGACATCTGGGGGAGTGTGGGAACGGTGGCACGAACCTGGAGTTCCTCTCCCGTTTCAAGTGGAGAGCGCCTCCTCTTGAGATGCGACGGAAACGCCGGGAATACTTTCCAGACCACGCAAGGAAAGGATCCCTCCTCTAGAGCTATGAGGCGGAAACGGGGCTCCTCTGTATGTGGGCGGGACTCTCGTCCTTCTTCTCGAGTGGAGTCGGGTATGACGGGGAACTTCTTGAGTTGCAGCAAGGGTGTGAAGGACCCGTGGGAAATTCCAGCGTTTAATTGTGATTAGCCTTGAGGAGCCTCATCGGAAAAGGGCCTCATCTCGCCTGGAGGGGAGAACCTAATGGATTTTCTCGAGTTGCGGCAGGTGCTCTCGACTTACGACTGGGACCTCAGGGACCCGCTCTGGTGGCCTCAGGAAAGGCCAGTCCCCATGCGAGTTGGCTCGGGGGCCTCTCGGGATTCCTCTCCCGTCGATGCCGGGGCCTAAGACCTTGTGTGGAATCAGTGCCGGAACCTGAGGATTCCTCTCCAGTGCTGACATGGATCTTGGGGTACTTCTGGAGTCTCCCCAGGGGAGTCAGTCCTCCTCTCGAGTGGGGGCATGCACGTGCGCTTTTCCTCTCGAGTTGTAGCAGCACTGTCGCGCTTCCATTCGCGTGGATCAAGGGA
>NW_017194878.1:0-9146 GCF_001704415.2 Capra hircus
GCACGTGCGCTTTCCTCCGAGCTGTAGCCAGCATTGTTGAGCTTCCCTTCGCGAGGATCAAGGGATCTGTGGCTTTCCCTCGAGGCTTTCCACGACGCTTTCCACGCCGCTTTCCACCAGGTTTTCCACAAGGCTTTCCCACAGTGATGTCCACGTGACACCGTGTGTCAGTCGATCCTCGGTTTTGAAAGTCGAGGCAGTGCTGGGAAAACAGGTTTCCCTAGAATGGACGGAGCCATCTGGGGGACTCTGGGAATGTGGCACGACCCTGGAGTTCCTCTCGTCATTCCTCTGGAGAGCGCCTCCTCTTGAGATGCGACGGGAATGCCGGAAAATCTTTCCCGACCTCGCAGGGAAAGGATCCCTCCTCTTGAGCTCGGAGGGGGAAACGGGGCTCCTCTGGATGTGGGTGGAACTCTCGTGCTTCCTGTCGAGTGGAGACGGGTATGTCGGGGAACTTCTTGAGTTGCAGCAAGGGTGTGAAGGACCCTTTGGAAGTGCCAGAGGTTTAGGTGTGAATAGCCTCGAGACGCCTCAGAGGAAATGGGACTCATCTGACCTGGAGGCGAGACCATCCTTGATTTTCTCGAGCTGCGGCAGGTGCTCTCGACTTACGACTGGGACCTCAGGGACCCGCTCTGGTGGCCTCAGTAAAGGCCAGTCCCCATGCGAGTTGCTCGGGGCCTTTCGGATTCCTCTCCCGTGTATGCCGGGGCCTAAGATCTTGTGTGGAGTCGGTGCCGGAACCTGAGCAATCCTCTCCAGTGCTGACATGGATCTTGGGGTACTTCTGGAGTCTCCCCAGTGGAATCAGTCCTCGTCTCGAGTGGGGGGCATGCACGTGCGCTTTCCTCCCGAGCTGTAGCAGCAGTGTCACGCTGCCCCTTCGCATGGATCAAGGGATCAGGGGCTTTACCTCGAGGCTTTCCCACAAGGCTTTCCCTCGAGGCTTTTCCACAGGGCTGTCCCACGTGCCACCGTGGTGTGAGTCGATCCTCGGCTTGAAAGTCGAGGCAGTGCAGGGAAAACAGGTTTCCCTGGAATGGACGGAGACATCTGGGGGACTCTGGGAATGGGTGACAGGACCTTGGAGTTCCTCTCGCCTTGCCTGTGGAGAGCGCTTCCTCTTTGATGCGACGGAAACGCCGGGAATTCTTTCCCGAGCACGCAGGGAAAGGATCCCTCCTCTCGAGCTAGGAGGCAGAAATGGGGCTACTGTGGATGTGGGTGGGACTCTCGTGCTTCCTCTCGAGTGGACACGGGTATGTCGGGGAACTTCTTGAGTTGCAGCAAGGGTGTGAAGGACCCTTTGGAATTTCCAGATGTTAGGTATGATTAGCCTCGAGACGCCTCAGCGGAAATGGGACTCATCTCGCCGGGAGGGGAGAACCTCCTGGATTTTCTCGAGTTGCGGCAGGTGCTCTCGACTTACGACGGGGACCTCAGGGACCCGCTCTGGTGGCCTCAGGAAAGGCCAGTCCCCATGCGAGTTGCTTGGGGGCCTCTCGGGATTCTTCTCCCTTCGATGCCGGGGCCTAAGATCTTGTGTGGAGTCGGTGCCGGAACCTGAGGATTCCTCTCCAGTGCTGACATGGATCTTGGGGTACTTCTGGAGTCTCACCAGGGGAGTCAGTCCTCAGTTTCGGAGTGGGGGTATTCACGTGAGCTTTCCTCCCGAGCTGTAGCAGCAGTGTCGCGCTTCCATTCGCCTGGATCAAGGTATCTGTGGATTTCCCTCGTGGCTTTCCCACGAGTCTTTCCCACGAGCTTTCCCATCCGAGGCTTTCCACAAGCTTTCCCAGGGTCCCAAGGGCTGTCCTACGTGCCACCGTGGTGTGAGTCGATCCTCGGCTTGAAATTCGAGGCAGTGCAGGGAAAACAGGTTTCCCTGGAATGGACTGAGATATCTAGGGGACTCTGGGAATGGTGGCACGACCCTGGAGTTACTCTCGCCTTTCCTGTGGGAGAGCGCCTCCTCTTCAGATGCGACGGGAACACCAGGAAATTTTTCCCGAGCACGCAGGGAAAGGATCCCTCCTCTCGAGCTAGGAGGTGGAAACGGGGCTCCTCTGGAATGTGGTCGGGACTCTCGTGCTTCCTCTCGAGTGGAGATGGGTATGTCGGGGAACTTCTTGAGTGCAGCAAGGGTGTGAAGGACCCTTTGGAAGTTCCAGAGTTTAGGTGTGATTAGACTCTAGTTGCCTCAGCGGAAATAGTCCTCATCGAGCCTGGAGGGGAAAACCTCCTGGATTTTCTCGAGTTGCGGCAGGTGCTCTCGACTTACGATGGGGACTTCAGGGACCCGCTCTCGTGGCCTCAGGAAAGGCCAGTCCCCATGCGAGTTGCTCGAGGGCCTCTCGGGATTCTTCTCCCGTCCATGCTGGGGCCTAAGACCTTCTGTGGACTCAGTGCCGGAACCTGAGGATTTCTCTCCAGTGCAGACATGGATCTTAGGGTACTTCTGGAGTCTCCCCAGGGCAGTCAGTCCTCGTCTCGAGTCGGGGCATGCACGTGCGCTTTCCTCCCGAGCTGTAGCAGCAGTGTCGCGCTTCCCTTCGCGTGGATCAAGGGATCTGTGTCTTTCCCTCAAGGCTTCCCCACGAGGCTTTCCCACAGGGCTGTCCCACGTGCCACCGTGGTGTGATTCGATCCTCGGCTTGAAAGTCGACGCAGTGCAGGGAAAACAGGTTTCCCTGGAATGGACTGAGACATCCAGAGGATTCTGGGAATGGTGGCTCGACCGTGGAGTTCCTCTCGCCTTTCCTGTGGAGCCCGCCTCCTCTTGAGATGTGATGGGAACACCGGGAATTCTATCCCGACCACGGAGGGAAAGGATCCCTGCTCTCGAGCTAGGAGGCGGAAACGGGCTCCTCTGGATGTGGGCAGGACTCTCGTGCTTCCTCTCGAGTGGAGACGGGTATGTCGGGGTACTTCTTGAGTTGCAGTAAGGGTGTGAAGGACTCTTTGGAAGTTCCAGAGGTAAGGTGTGATTAGCCTCGAGATACCTCAGCGGTAATGGGAATCAGCTCGCCTGGAAGGGAGAACCTCCTGGATTTTCTCGAGTTGCAGCAGGTGCTCTCGACTTACGACAGGGACGCAGGGACCACTGTGGTGGCCTCAGGAAAGATCAGTCCCCATGCAAGTTGTTCTGGGGCCTCTCGGGATTCCTCTCACGTCGATGCAGGGCCTAAGACCTTGTGTGGAGTCGGTGCTGGAACCTGAGGATTCCTCTCCAGTGCTGACATGGATCTTGGGGTACTTCTGGAGTCTCCAAGGGGAGTCAGTCCTCGTTTCGAGTGGGGTATTCACGTGAGCTTTCCTCCCGAGCTGTAGCAGCAGTGTCGCGCTTCCATTCGCCTGGATCAAGGATCTGTGGATTTCCCTCTAGGCTTTCCCACGAGGCTTTCCACTTTCCCACAGGGCTGTCCACGTGCCACCGTGGTGTGAGTCGATCCTCGGCTTGAAATTCGAGGCAGTGCAGGGAAAACAGGTTTCCCTGGAATGGACTGAGATATCTAGGGGACTCTGGGAATGGTGGCACGACCCTGGAGTTCCTCTCGCCTTTCCTGTGGAGAGCGCCTCCTCTTGAGATGCGACGGGAACACCAGGAAATTTTTCCCCGAGCACGCAGGGAAAGGATCCCTCCTCTCGAGCTAGGAGGTGGAAACGGGGCTCCTGGATGTGGTCGGGACTCTCGTGCTTCTCTCTCGAGTGGAGATGGGTATGTCGGGGAACTTCTTGAGTTGCAGCAAGGGTGTGAAGGACCCTTTGGAAGTTCCAGAGTTTAGGTGTGATTAGACTCTAGTTGCCTCAGCGGAAATAGTCCTCATCTAGCCTGGAGGGGAGAACCTCCTGGATTTTCTCGAGTTGCGGCAGGTGCTCTCGACTTATCGATGGGGACTTCAGGGACCCCGCTCTCGTGCCTCAGGAAAGGCCAGTCCCCATGCGAGTTGCTCGAGGGCCTCTCGGGATTCTTCTCCCGTCCATGCTGGGGCCTAAGACCTGCTGTGGACTCAGTGCCGGAACCTGAGGATTTCTCTCCAGTGCAGACATGGATCTTAGGGTACTTCTGGAGTCTCCCCAGGGCAGTCAGTCCTCGTCTCGAGTCGGGGCATGCACGTGCGCTTTCCCTCCCGAGCTGTAGCAGCAGTGTCGCGCTTCCCTTCGCGTGGATCAAGGGATCTGTGTCTTTCCCTCAAGGCTTCCCTCACGAGGCTTTCCCACAGGGCTGTCCCACGTGCCACCGTGGTGTGATTCGATCCTCGGCTTGAAAGTCGACGCAGTGCAGGGAAAACAGGTTTTCCCTGGAATGGACTGAGACATCCAGAGGATTCTGGGAATGGTGGCTCGACCGTGGAGTTCCTCTCGCCTTTCCTGTGGAGCCCGCCTCCTCTTGAGATGTGATGGGAACACCGGGAATTCTATCCCGACCACGGAGGGAAAGGATCCCTGCTCTCGAGCTAGGAGGCGGAAACGGGGCTCCTCTGGATGTGGGCAGGACTCTCGTGCTTCCTCTCGGAGTGGAGACGGGTATGTCGGGGTACTTCTTGAGTTGCAGTAAGGGTGTGAAGGACTCTTTGGAAGTTCCAGAGGTAAGGTGTGATTAGCCTCGAGATACCTCAGCGGTAATGGGAATCAGCTCGCCTGGAAGGGAGAACCTCCTGGATTTTCTCGAGTTGCAGCAGGTGCTCTCGACTTACGACAGGGACCGCAGGGACCCACTGTGGTGGCCTCAGGAAAGATCAGTCCCCATGCAAGTTGTTCTGGGGCCTCTCGGGATTCCTCTCACGTCGATGCAGGGGCCTAAGACCTTGTGTGGAGTCGGTGCTGGAACCTGAGGATTCCTCTCCAGTGCTGACATGGATCTTGGGGTACTTCTGGAGTCTCCCCAGGGGTGTCAGTCCTCGTCTCGAGTGGGGCCATGCACGTGCGCTTTCCTCCCGAGCTGTAGCAGCAGTGTCACGCTTCCCTTCGCGTGGATCAAGGGATCTGTGGATTTCCCTCGAGGCTTTCCCACGAGGCTTTCCCACAGGGCTGCCCCACGTGCCACTGTGGCTGTGAGTCGATCCTCGGCTTGAAAGTCGAGGCAGTGCAGGGAAACCAGGTTCCCTGGAATGGACTGAGACATCTGGGGGACTCTGGCAATGGTGGCACGAACCTGGAGTTCCTCTCGCTTTTCCTCTGGAGAGCGCCTCCTCTTGAGATGCGACGGGAACGCCGCGAATTCTTTCCCCACCACGCAGGGAAAGGATCAAACCTCTCGAGCTAGGAGGCGGAAACGTGGCTCCTCTTGATGTGGGCGGCACTTTCCTGCTTCCTCTCGAGTGGAGACGGGTATGTCGGGATACTTCTTGAGTTGCAGCAAGGGTGTGAAGGACCCTTTGGAAGTTCCAGAGGTAAGGTGTGATTAGCCTCGAGATACCTCAGCTGAAATGGGCCTCATGTCGCCTGGAGGGGAGAACCTCCTGGATTTTCTCGAGTTGCGGCAGGTGCTCTCGACTTACGACGGGGACCTCAGGACCCACTCTGGTGGCCTCAGGAAAGGCCAGTCCCCATGCGAGTTGCTCGGGGCCTCTCGGGATTCCTCTCCCGTCGATGCCGGGGCCTAAGACCTTGTGTGGAGTCAGTGCCGGAACCTGAGGATTCCTCTCCAGTGCCGACATGGATCTTCGGGGACTTCTGTAGTCTCCCCAGAGGCGTAAGTCCTCGTCTCGAGTGGGGCATGCACGTGCGCTTTCCTCCCGAGCTGTAGCAGCAGTGTCACGCTTCCCTTTCGTGGATCAAGGGATCTGTGGCTTTCCCTCTAGACTTTCCCATGAGGCTTTCCCACGAGGCTTTCCCACAGTGCTTTCCCACGTGCCACAGTGGTGTGAGTCGATCCTCGGCTTGAAAGTCGAGGCAGTGCAGGGAAACCAGGTTCCCTGGAATGGACTGAGACATCTGGGGGACTCTGGCAATTGGTGGCACGAACCTGGAGTTCCTCTCGCTTTCCTCTGGAGAGCGCCTCCTCTTGAGATGCGACGGGAACGCCGCGAATTCTTTCCCCACCACGCAGGGAAAGGATCAAACCTCTCGAGTTAGGAGGCGGAAACGTGGCTCCTCTTGATGTGAGCGGCACTTTCCTGCTTCCTCTCGAGTGGAGACGGGTATGTCGCGGAACTTCTTGAGTTGCAGCAAGGGTGTGAAGGACCCTTTGGAAGTTCCAGAGGTAAGGTGTGATTAGCCTCGAGATACCTCAGCGGAAATGGGCTTCATGTCGCTTGGAGGGGAGAACCTCCTGGATTTCTCGAGTTGCGGCAGTGCTCTCGACTGACGACGGGGACCTCCAGGATCCGCACTCTGGATGGCCTCAGGTTCCGGCCACTGACTCCACACAAGGTCTTAGGCCCCGGCATCGACGGAGAGGAATCCCGAGAGGCCCGAGCAACTTGCATGGGACTGGCCTTTCCTGAGGCCACCAGAGTGGGTCCCTGAGGTCCCCGTCGTAAGTCGAGAGCACATGCCGCAACTCGAGAAAATCCAGGAGGTTCTCCCCTCCAAGCGACATGAAGCCCATTTCCGCTGAGGTATCTCGAGGCTAATCACACCTTACCTCTGGAACTTCCAAAGGGTCCTTCACACCCTTGCTGCAACTCAAGAAGTTCCGCGACATACCCGTCTCCACTCGAGAGGAAGCAGGAAGTGCCGCCCACATCCAAGAGGAGCCACGTTTCCGCCTCCTAACTCGAGAGGTTTGATCCTTTCCCTGCGTGGTGGGGAAAGAATTCGCGGCGTTCCCGTCGCATCTCAAGAGGAGGCGCTCTCCAGAGGAAAAGGCGAGAGGAACTCCAGGTTCGTGCCACCAATTGCCAGAGTCCCCCAGATGTCTCAGTCCATTCCAGGGAACCTGGTTTCCCTGCACTGCCTCGACTTTCAAGCCGAGGATCGACTCACACCACTGTGGCACGTGGGAAAGCACTGTGGGAAAGCCTCGTGGGAAAGCCTCATGGAAAGTCTAGAGGGAAAGCCACAGATCCCTTGATCCACGAAAAGGGAAGCGTGACACTGCTGCTACAGCTCGGGAGGAAAGCGCACGTGCATGCCCCCACTCGAGACGAGGACTTACGCCTCTGGGGAGACTACCAGAAGTCCCCGAAGATCCATGTTGGCACTGGAGAGGAATCCTCAGGTTCCGGCACTGACTCCACACAAGGTCTTAGGCCCCGCATCGACGGGAGAGGAATCCCGAGAGGCCCCCGAGCAACTCGCATGGGGACTGGCCTTTCCTGAGGCCACCAGAGTGGGTCCCTGAGGTCCCCGTCGTAAGTCGAGAGCACCTGCCGCAACTCGAGAAAATCCAGGAGGTTCTCCCCTCCAGGCGACATGAGGCCCATTTCCAGCTGAGGTATCTCGAGGCTAATCACACCTTACCTCTGGAACTTCCAAAGGGTCCTTCACACCCTTGCTGCAACTCAAGAAGTATCCCGACATACCCGTCTCCACTCGAGAGGAAGCAGGAAAGTGCCGCCCACATCAAGAGGAGCCACGTTTCCGCCTCCTAGCTCGAGAGGTTTGATCCTTTCCCTGCGTGGTGGGGAAAGAATTCGCGGCGTTCCCGTCGCATCTCAAGAGGAGGCGCTCTCCAGAGGAAAAGCGAGAGGAACTCCAGGTTCGTGCCACCATTGCCAGAGTCCCCCAGATGTCTCAGTCCATTCCAGGGAACCTGGTTTCCCTGCACTGCCTCGACTTTCAAGCCGAGGATCGACTCACAGCACAGTGGCACGTGGGGCAGCCCTGTGGGAAAGCCTCGTGGGAAAGCCTCGAGGGAAATCCACAGATCCCTTGATCCACGCGAAGGGAAGCGTGACACTGCTGCTACAGCTCGGGAGGAAAGCGCACGTGCATGGCCCCACTCGAGACGAGGACTGACACCCCTGGGGAGACTCCAGAAGTACCCCAAGATCCATGTCAGCACTGGAGAGGAATCCTCAGGTTCCAGCACCGACTCCACACAAGGTCTTAGGCCCCTGCATCGACGTGAGAGGAATCCCGAGAGGCCCCAGAACAACTTGCATGGGGACTGATCTTTCCTGAGGCCACCACAGTGGGTCCCAGCGGTCCCTGTCGTAAGTCGAGAGCACCTGCTGCAACTCGAGAAAATCCAGGAGGTTCTCCCTTCCGGGCGAGCTGATTCCCATTACCGCTGAGGTATCTCGAGGCTAATCACACCTTACCTCTGGAACTTCCAAAGAGTCCTTCACACCCTTACTGCAACTCAAGAAGTACCCCGACATACCCGTCTCCACCCGAGAGGAAGCACGAGAGTCCTGCCCACATCCAGAGGAGCCCCGTTTCCGCCTCCTAGCTCGAGAGCAGGGATCCTTTCCCTCCGTGGTCGGGATAGAATTCCCGGTGTTCCCATCATATCTCAAGAGGAGGCGGGCTCCACAGGAAAGGCGAGAGGAACTCCACGGTCGAGCCACCATTCCCAGAATCCTCTGGATGTCTCAGTCCATTCCAGGGAAACCTGTTTTCCCTGCACTGCGTCGACTTTCAAGCCGAGGATCGAATCACACCACGGTGGCACGTGGGACAGCCCTGTGGGAAAGCCTCGTGGGAAGCCTTGAGGGAAAGACACAGATCCCTTGATCCACGCGAAGGGAAGCGCGACACTGCTGCTACAGCTCGGGAGGAAAGCGCACGTGCATGCCCCGACTCGAGACGAGGACTGACTGCCCTGGGAGACTCCAGAAGTACCCTAAGATCCATGTCTGCACTGGAGAGAAATCCTCAGGTTCCGGCACTGAGTCCACAGAAGGTCTTAGGCCCAGCATGGACGGGAGAAGAATCCCGAGAGGCCCTCGAGCAACTCGCATGGGGACTGGCCTTTCCTGAGG
This sequence comes from Capra hircus, assembly GCF_001704415.2. Lineage (NCBI taxonomy): Eukaryota > Metazoa > Chordata > Mammalia > Artiodactyla > Bovidae > Capra > Capra hircus. Next base: position 8,877 of record NW_017194878.1, read on the forward strand.
CCACGAGAGCGGGTCCCTGAAGTCCCATCGTAAGTCGAGAGCACCTGCCGCAACTCGAGAAAATCCAGGAGGTTCTCCCCTCCAGGCTCGATGAGGCCCATTTCCGCTGAGGCGAGAGCTAATCACACCTAACCTCTGGAACTTCCAAAGGGTCCTTCACACCCTTGCTGCGCAACTCAAGAAGTTCCCCGACATACCCGTCTCCACTCGAGAGGAAGCACGAGAGTCCCGACCACATCCAGAGGAGCCCCGTTTCCACCTCCTAGCTCG